>NC_084550.2:67472500-67525000 GCF_033978685.3 Nerophis lumbriciformis
GTTTGATCCAGAGGAGTTCTACCAGCGTTTGGAGGCTGCAGAAGGTCAAGCTAAAGGTGGCCAGGGGATCAAGACTGATATTCCTCGATACATCATCAGCCAGCTCGGCCTCAACAGGGATCCTCTGGAAGGTACCGTACAGATGCCTTGACCTAAACCAGGGGTCGGCAACCTTTACCACTCAAAGAGCCATTTTGACCAGTTTCACAAATTATAGAAAACAATGGGAGCCGCAAAAACTTTTGTAATTTTAAATGAAATAACACTGCACACAAAGTTGTTTTTTTTGCTTTGTGCTATGTATAAATCAGGGGTCTCAGACACGCTGCCCACAACTTTGTATGGAATTTTTAAACTGGTGCGGCACGCGAGTTTTATATGAATAGCGCTTGTCAACGTCATGCGTGCGGTGATGGTACAGCATATAGCGACCACCACAACCAGCGTGCCTGATCAGCCACATGATGTATGGGGCTTCCACTTGCTCACACAAGTGACAGCAAGGCATACTTACTCAACAACCACACAGGTTACACTGACGGTGGCGGTATAAAAAAAACTTTAACACTCTTACTAATAATGCGCCACACTGTGAACCCACACCAAACAAGAATGACAAACACATTTCGGGAGAACATCTGCACCGTAACACAACATAAACACAACAGGACAAATACCCAGAATCCCATGCAGCCCTAACTCTTCCGGGATACATTATACACCCCCGCTACCAAACTCCGCCCACCTCAACCGTCGCACAGAGAGGGGGCGCGGGGGGGGGGGGTTACGTGTGAGGGAGCAGGCTTGGGGTAGGGGCGGGGTTTGGTGGTAGCAGGGGTGTATAATGTAGCTCGGAAGAGTCAGGGCTGCATGGGATTCTGGGTATTTGTTCTGTTGTGTTTATGTTGTGTTAAGGTGCAGATGTTATCCCGAAATGTGTTTGTCATTCTTGTTTGGTTTTGGGTCAAAGTGTGGCGCATTATTAGTAAGAGTGTTAAAGTTGTTTTATATGGTCACCGTCAGTGTAACCTGTGTGGCTGTTGACCAAGTATGCCTTGCTGTCACGTACGTGTGCAAGCAGAAGATGTATATTGTATAACAATTGTTAGGCTGGCACGCTGTTAATACAAATTGTAGAGGGCGCCGAATGTTGTACTATCATAGCACGCCCTTATTATATCTGTAAGGGTGAAAATCGGTGAATATTGATCCCGGGAGTTTTCTGCGAGAGGCACTGAAATCCAGAAGTCTCACGGGAAAATTGGGGGGGTCAGCAAGTAAGCTGCTGAGCCGCATCAGAGTGATCAAAGAGCCGCATGCGGCTCCGGAGCCGCGGGTTGCCGACCCCTGACCTAAACAGTGTTTTTGTTTTAGCCCTATTTCTTGTCGGAGTTAGATCATTTCCCCAAACGGGGTTGTTTTATATAATGAAGTTCCTTGGGTGGAGCCTCACTGGGGACTTTGTGGTTTTATGGTTTGCACTTTAACCATTTAGATTACATGGTGCCCCAACCCTTATTTAAAAACATGTCTGACATTTTACTACATGAAAAAGATCATTAAATATGAATTAATGCATGTTTGTTTTTGACCATTAATTTGTTATTAATTCAATGCACTTTATATTACCGGTAAGTTTTATTGTCTGGTTTAGGCATTTAGCTGGTGTTTTTTTCTGCGGTTCCAGAGATGGTCCAACTGGAGCAAACAAGCCCGAGTCACAGGTCAGCCAGCAGAGAGTCTGATGAGTCTGGAGAGACAACACCAATACAGGTATAGACTATAAAATATCAGTGTAGAGGAGGACACACAGCAGGATTGGAGGGCTGATATCTCACATGATCGCAGTAATTCTATGTGAAGGTTTTTCACTTGAAGTACCACGACTGAGGGTGTTTCCTGTTATTTTCTTTTTCTGCGTGGGCTGTGATTCAGAGCCGTGCACTATGCACTCCCCCGCGTAGGAAACCACTGGAGAGTGACTTTGAGACCATCAAGCTCATTAGCAACGGTGCCTATGGGTGAGTAGGACTGGCTTCTTTTTTTTCGTTTTTTTGCATTCGACTGACTGGCTTTTGTGAGCACAAGCAGAGTAAACACTTCTGAAGATTTGCTCTAATCAAGTTTTTTTCAAGGTTCTCACAGATAGTGAGGAAACAGAAGCAATTATTGACATATAGAAAATAGGTCAAATTTCCTGATAATTGTTCATTTATCCTGGATTTTTGTATCCTTTCTCTGCCTAGTGAGCGCATGTAAACGGGGTAATAACGCCTTCATGTCTGTTGTCACCCTATATCAGGACTGGGCAATTATTTTGACTCGGGGGGGCCAAATTTAGAGAAAAAAATGTGTCTGGGGGCGGGTATATCTATATCTATCTATGTATACATATATATACATAAACACACGTATGTATACATATATACACATACACATATATACATACATACATACATATATACATATATACTTTTCGATACTTTTCTAAATAAAGGAGACCACAAAATTATTAACATTATTGACTGTATTTTAACAAAAAATCTTATGGTACATTAAACATGTTTCTTATTGCAAGTTTGCCCTTAAATAAAATAGTGACAATACAAGACAACTTTTCTTTTAGTAGGAAGTAAACAAACAAAGACTCTTAATTGTCTGCTGATGTATGCAATAACATACTATCATTTTATTACTTTGTCAAAATTATTAAGGACAAGTGGTAAAAAATGGATTATTAATCTACCGTATTTTTCGGACTATAAATCGCACTTTTTTTCATAGTTTGGCCGGGGGTGCGACTTATACTCAGGAGCGACTTATGTGTTAAATGATTAACACATTACCATAAAATATCAAATAATATTATTGATCTCATTCACGTAAGAGACTAGACGTATAAGATTTCATGGGATTTAGCGATTAGGAGTGACAGATTGTTTGGTAAACGTATAGCATGTTCTATATGTTATAGTTATTTGAATGACTCTTACCATAATATGTTACGTTAACATACCAGTTGGTTATTTATGCCTCATATAACGTACACTTATTCAGCCTGTTGTTCACTATTCTTTATTTATTTTAAATTGCCTTTCAAATGTCTATTCTTGGTGTTGGCTTTTATCAAATACATTTCCCCAAAAAATGCGACTTATACTCCAGTGCGACTTATATGTTTTTTTCCTTCTTTATTATTGATTTTCGGCCGGTGCGCCTTATACTCCGAAAAATACGGTACTTGTTTATTTACTGTTAATATTTTCTCTTTTAACATGTTCTATCTACACTTCTGTTAAAATGTAATAATCACTTATTCTTCTCTTCTTTGATACTTTACATTAGTTTTGGATGATACCACAAATGTGGGTATCAATCCGATACCAAGTCGTTACAGGATCATACATTGGTCATAATTTAAGTCCTCATGTGTCCATGGACATATTTACTGAGTTTATAAACATAATATAAATTTAAAAAGCGAAATAAGATTTTGTGATGCTCAAAAATTTCGATGTAATCATAATGGTATCGACCAGATATGCTCCTGTACTTGGTATCATTACAGTGGATGTCAGGTGTAGATCCACCCATGGCGTTTGTTTACATTGTGACGCCGGTGAGCTACGGTGTGTAGTGAAGCATTTTTAGCTATTCCTCGTCCTGCAGTGATAATGATACTTGTAAGAAACTTACTTTATTTGTCGCCATGGAGGCGAGGATTACTGATTTAGAAGTAGCTAAAACACTGCAGACTGCGTATGGACTTTAGCCGCTACCTAGCTAGCTAGCCATGTCTTAAAGCACCTCTTCTTGAGGGCGTTTCAGTGTTATAACTTCACCTTTATCTTTACTTTTTAAGCCAAAATGCGTCCATTCTCCCTTTTCTGTCTACACACTGTGTCTGCTTGCAAGTACTCTGTGATTGTGTGTGCTGCCGAACGTTGCTCGTCTGCTCATAAACCAGCAATGACACGACGTGACGACGACGGGGGGACCAGGGGGCGGTGGGGGACCGGTACTTTTTAGAGGCGGTATAGTACCGAATATGATTCATTAGTATCGCGGTACTACAAACCCCGTTTCCATATGAGTTGGGAAAATGTGTTAGATGTAAATATAAACGGAATACAATGATTTGCAAATCCTTTTCAACCCATATTCAGTTGAATATGCTACAAAGACAACATATTTGATGTTCAAACTGATAAACATTTTTTTTTTTTGCAAATGATAATTAACTTTAGAATTTGATGCCAGCAACACATGACAAAGAAGTTGGGAAAGGTGGCAATAAACACTGATACAGTTGAGGAATGCTCATCAAACACTTATTTGGAACATCCCACAGGTGAACAGGCACATTGGGAACAGGTGGGTGCCATGATTGGGTATAAAAGTAGATTCCATGAAATGCTCAGTCATTCACAAACAAAGATGGGGCGAGGGTCACCACTTTGTCAACAAATGCGTGAGCAAATTGTTGAACAGTTTAAGAAAAACCTTTCTCAACCAGCTATTGCAAGGAATTTAGGGATTTCACCATCTACGGTCCGTAATATCATCAAAGGGTTCAGAGAATCTGGAGACATCACTGCACGTAAGCAGCTAAGCCCGTGACCTTCGATCCCTCAGGCTGTACTGCATCAACAAGCGACATCAGTGAGTAAAGGATATCACCACATGGGCTCAGGAACAATTCAGAAACCGACTGTAAGTAACTACAGTTGGTCACAACATCTGTAAGTGCAAGTTAAAACTCTCCTATGCGAAACGAAAACCTTTTATCAACAACACCCAGAAACGCCGTCAGCTTCGCTGGGCCTGAGCTCATCTAAGATGGACTGATACAAAGTAGAAAAGTGTTTGTGGTCTGACGAGTCCAAATTTCAAATTATTTTTGGAAACGGTGGACGGCGTGTCCTGCGGACCAAAGAGGAAAAGAACCATCCGGATTGTTATAGGCGCAAATTTGAAAAGCCAGCATCTGTGATGGTATGGGGGTGTATTAGTGGCCAAGACATGGGTAACTTACACATCTGTGAAGGCGCCATTAATGCTGAAAGGTACATACAGGTTTTGGGGCAACATATGTTGCCATCCAAGCAACGTTACCATGGATGCCCCTGCTTATTTCAGCAAGACAATGCCAAGCCACGTGTTACATCAATGTGGCTTCATAGTAAAAAAGTGCGGGTACTAGACTGGCCTGCCTGTAGTCCAGACCTGTCTCCCATTGAAAATGTGCGGTGTATAATGAAGCCTAAAATAGCACAACGGAGACCCCCGGACTGTTGAACAACTTAAGCTGTACATCAAGCAAGAATGGGAAAGAATTCCACCTGAGAAGCTTAAAAAATGTGTCTCCTCATTTACCAAACGTTTACTGAGTGTTGTTAAAAGGAAAGGCCATGTAACACAGTGGTGAATATGCCCTTTCCCAACTACTTTGGCACATGTTGCAGCCATGAAATTCTAAGTTAATTATTATTTGCAACAAAAAAAATTTTATGAGTTTGAACATCAAATATCTTGTCTTTGTAGTGCATTCAACTGAATATGGGTTGAAAAGGATTTGCAAAGCATTGTATTCCGTTTATATTTACATCTAACACAATTTCCCAACTCATATGGAAACGGGGTTTGTATACTAATACTGGTATACCGTACAACCCTAGTCTGTAGCGGCTGAAAATGTCCTTGACATTTATTTCAGGGACTGTTCTTGCTCTTATAAAATCTATAAAACCTTAATTGGTCTTATTCCACACCCTTTTTTCCCTGCTTAGTAATTTTTCGTCTTTGTCAACCCACACACCCCTTCTCCTCGCAGAGCTGTATTTCTAGTCCGTCACAAAGAAACCCGACAACGCTTCGCCATGAAGAAGATCAACCGGCAGAATCTGATGTTAAGAAACCAGATCCAGCAGGTGTTCGTGGAGCGAGACATCCTCACCTTTGCTGAAAACCCCTTCGTGGTTTCCATGTTTTGCTCGTTCGAAACACGGCGGCACCTCTGCATGGTCATGGAGTATGTAGAAGGTACATACTTTCACAGTTCTTACTGTATGCTTTGGAGTGTTAAACACAATTTACCACCTCTTTTACACGTCTTTCCGGCATCCTCTTCATCTAAAGGTGGGGATTGTGCCAATCTGTTGAAGAACATTGGTCCTCTGCCCGTCGACATGGCCCGCATGTATTTTGCAGAGACCGTCCTGGCTTTAGAGTACCTTCACAACTATGGCATTGTCCACAGAGACCTCAAACCTGACAAGTAAGCCCTAAAGACGACGAACTCCCCATTGGTCTCTGGTCTTGTTAGCTGGCTTTTTATCAATTAACTGTGTCGTCAGATTTTGTGTGGCCAAACATTAATGTGGAATGCTCTGTTTTTCCAGTTTGCTCATCACCTCGATGGGACACATAAAGCTTACAGACTTCGGTTTGTCAAAGATTGGCCTCATGAACATGACGACTAATTTGTATGAAGGCCACATTGAGAAGGATACAAGAGAGTTCATTGACAAGCAGGTCTGTCTCCTCTTTGTCTTGTTTATACAGTGTTGGTGCAAGGAATTTTCAAAATGTGGTCCCAGGGACCCCATCAAGTCATAAAAATGGGGTCCCACTTTTTTGTAAGCGTTTTGAAAACAAATGATAAATGTATGCATTATCCTGCTATATCTCACATTCTATATTGTGATTTAGAAAAAGGTTGTCATAAACGTTACTTAATTCATTAAAAAAATAATACAAAAGAAAACACATTTTTATGCATATGTTAGGGATGTCCCGATCCAGGTTTTTGCACTTCCGATCCGATACCGATATTGTTTTTGCACTTCCGATCCGATACCGATACTGACCGATAATGGCCTATCCGAGCATGTATTAAAGTTTAAAGTTATTTAGCCTCCTTAGTTGTCAGAATCATGTTGAAAAGGGTTTTAGTACTCTTGATAACAACTAGCCAGCTGAATTAGGGGAGTTTGAATAATACACAATGGTTGGTAACAAGAAACTGACCTGTTTATTCAAGGATAAACACAAAATAGACAAAATTATACATGACAAACAGAAATGGCATCATTGAACTAGGGCTGGGCGATATGGCCTTTTTTTAATATTGCGATATTTTAAGGCCATATTGCGATACACGATATATATCTCGATATTTTGCCTTAGCCTTGAATGAACACTTGATGCATATAATCACAGCAGTATGATGATTCTATGTGTTTTGATTGATTGATTGAGACTTTTATTAGTAGGTTGCACAGTGAAGTACATATTCCGTACAATTGACCACTAAATGGTAACACCCGAATAAGTTTTTCAACTTGTTTAAGTCGGGGTCCACTTAAATTGATTCATGATACAGATATATACTATCAGATATATACTATCATCATAATACAGTCATCACACAAGATAATCACATTGAATTATTTACATTATTTATAATCCAGGGTGTGGAGGGGGGCGCCGGATGTAAGTGTCAAAAAGACAGCCAAAAGAGTTTGATATGAGAATAAATCTAAAGTTAAAATATAGGGTAGAAATGCACCCATTTGCAGGAAATGTAGTCTTGATTTTCAACATTTTCTTTTAAGGCTTGCATGTCTACATTAAAATATTTTTCTTCACACTGCATTAATATATGCTACTTTTTAAACTTTCATGCAGAGAAGGAAATCACAACTAAAAAAATCACTAATTTTTTCATACGGTGTTGATCTGGAAATTTTTGCCTCGGCATTTTGATGGTGTGGACGTGTGGCACCGAACGGAGATAAGCGTCTCGACAGACGTTATAATATTTGAACAATGATGACGAAAACTGTTTTCTCTGTCGTGTCCGTGTGTCGATAATTGTTATGCGCTTATTTTTTTATTTGATTTTGTGCGTGGCATAGATTTGCTATGCGCAGAGGACGCTTAAACAGTGCGCAATTGCACAGGCGAGCACCTTAGAGGGAGCGTTGCTCGCACGGCTGCGCTAGCATCAGAGCTAATGTTAGCCATGCTGCTACCCCTCTGCTCGGGGAAGACGTATACGTATGTGACGTATGACGTGACGTATGACGTGACAGTATGTGACGTGTGTAAGAAGGTGCGCTTGCTGTCTATGAGAAGCACAGACACAGAAAAGAGTGAGAAGAGCCTGTCGTGTAATGCCAGCAGCTAAAAGCAACTGCGTTAGAATCCACAGACCTGTGGATGTGTTGAAGGTGTGCTGGAAAATGCGAAACGGAAATTATAGGGAGCAGCAGAAAAGTGGAATGTACTATTTAAATAGGTGCGTTGGAAAACACGGAGCGGAGTTTGTTTTTTTTAACTGGATCTGGATCGGCATTTTCCCATGCCTTGCCGATACTCATTTTTTTGCAAATATCGGCGGCTGATCCGATCCAAATATCGGATCGGGACATCCCTAGCATATGTAACAGTTCAGTGTTTCCCCCAGAAAATGTGTTAGTTAAGGTGGTGACTCTCCAGGGGGAGGGGACCGGGGAAGGTGTAAGGATCGGTGTAACTCGGCCTGTCGCCATCACGTCTCCACCTCGTCGCTGCCACCACAGCCTGGGGGTGCAATAGACTACAGACTGCGGTGAAGTAGGCCGGCTTCGTCGCGTGAAGAAGCCTACAACTTTTGGTTGTGTTTTCCGCTCCATTTGCTGAATGGCGATATACAATATATATCTCGATATTTTTTCCGTAAAGTAAAAACAAAACAGTCCTAGTTACCTGAGATACTAAGTACGTCATTATTATGACTTAGTAATTTACTAAGTAAAATAATGGCTTACTACCGGTAAGTCAAAATAATGACTTACACAGTCAAATTAATGACTTACTGTAAGTAGGCGTTTGCAATAAGCGTTTGAAAAAAAGAGTTAAAAGTGGGGTTGCATGCTGACATATGTTCAACTCATATTGCTTAATTTATTACAGCCTTTGGGAAGCCTGTAGTTGTTTTTTATTATGTAAGTGTTATGTTTTTATCAACATGTGATAGCAGGGACCCTGCCATTCAAAACTAGGCTGCTACATTACTAATGATTAATGTAACTATAGTTAAAAAAAATAGTACAATAGCAATAGGAGAGACTATTCATCCCTGAACACCATGGAGTTCATGTAGGCTTAATGATGCAGTTACATTATTATATCAACTATCAGAGGCAGAAACTCTTCATTTAACATAATGTCGTTTTTTGCTGCTTCAACACAGAAAAAGGTAAAGTGAAATAACTTAGTTGTTAACTTGTAGGTCAATAATGCTTGTCTTTCTCTCAGACAGACAGGGCTTTGCCGCACACACCGCACAGTGAGCTAACATTACGCTAAAAGCTAATTAGCCTTCACTTCAAGGACTGCAAGCGAGCTGAGCTGCCGCTTATGTTTCTAGAACGTCAACGGGCTCATAGTGATGTTACTAGTAGTTGACTTGGAAGTGTTTTTTATAATTTGGGGAGAGTCCGCTGCATTATGCTCACCTGCTAAACACCTTTCTGCTAACCCGCACCGTCTTTCCTCTCTGCCTGCCTAAGCACTGACTACATGCACTCTGAATACGCACTGCTGATTGGCTGTTACATGCGCTTTCAATACGCACTGCTGATTGGCTGTTACCACTCTGCGTGTAGCCAATCAGATTGTTGTGTGGGTGGGACAATGCTGGGTGCTGCAGAGACGTACTGACAGAGGCAGAGGCAGAACGAAGCGTAGCAGCTTGTTAAGACTTTAGTTTAGGCGGTGGCTCTTTAATGTTAAGGCGGCCGCCTTAACAAGAAAGCGCTGCGGGAAACCCTGCAGTTATAAACATTCATTCACTTTCTTCTTTCCTTCATGGATCTAAACTTTGCCGCTGCTGGTATTTTTTTCTATATTTTTCATTTAATAAGTTGTAGGTGTATTTATTTCAGTATAAAAGTGTAAAAAGTTATTTGCTTCGGTCATGAAATGATGATAATGGTGTGCCAGTGCATACATACATATGACAAATGTAATTGATTAATCTCCCCTGTATGTAGATCATCAGTCGTTTAAAATCCGCCACATCTACACTTTCATGGCAAATAATGCCAACAAACGTAGAATTTTGCAAGTTAGTTTCAATGTCATATAATAGAGTGGCACTCAATGCCTCGAGCATTTAATCTCTGGCTTTGTGATGGCCATAATCTGTGTTCCCCTTTAAGAATGGCAATATGTGGGGTGAGTGACGTGTGTAAGTGAGTGGGCAAGTTAGGAGAGGGAGCGCCAACATGTTCAGGAGTGTTAATAGCATGGTGGATGTCCGCTTGGCTTTGTGGAAAACATAAATAAAGAGTTGTAACAAATCGACGGCCTCGTCATTCTGACCAAAGAGCGGAACTGTAGGGACCCACTGTCGGGTAAAGTGGAGGGTCTAAACGTCTGCCCTGTGCTCCTCGACCATGGTCTGGGAGCCGACAAGCAGAAAGTGTGTAGCATGTTTCTTGGTGCCTGGTGAGGCTGGATCTTTGAAAATTAGTGCACCCGGTCGTAAAGGTGTTCTTTTTCTTAGCCCGTTTACATGGCGTGCAAAACATCTTTCCATCTTCATAAGAGAGCCATTTGCTGAAAAGTGGCTCCTGAAGCTTGGCTTCCTGGGTTTATTGCTCGCCATGACGAAAACAGTAACACCCTGGAGAAGGATCCCTCTTTATGTTTGTGAACTTTATAGTCTATACATTTAGAGTGATGTGATAATCAAACATTCTAGAAGTCTAGAATGAAAGAGTATATAAGAGAATTGACAGAGTGTGTACCTTCAGTGCTGAATGATGAGCAGAGGCAGAGTTTGGAGTGTCTTCTTTAGCTCGCTTTCCATTTTTATGTACTCACTGTCCAGGTACTTGGAAAATGTTTTCCGTGCCATTTGCTGTTTGACGCCGGTATCATGCTAATTAGCTGCCTGAAATCGGGTGACTACACTGTAGAAATAGCCTACATGTCTTCTAGCACATACGCTGCAATGGATCAACTTTGTCCTGGCTAGCAGTCCCTCCTTTAAATTCCTTAGGTGGAGGTGAAGTGGCATCAGAGTTTGTGTCTCTCTTTACTAGCTTCGTCAAAGCAGGTTGCTTTTGTAGGTGTTTCAGCAGATTTTAATTGTTGTTTTGGGCAGTAGATAGGATCTTTGATCCAAGACACAACTTACATTTAACTAAAATTTTCTTTTCTTTGTGCTCGACAAAAGAAAAGTAGTGAGAATATCTCCATGTTAAGAAACTTGACTTCGGCTCCGCCATGATGTCTTGTTGTTAGTAAACACAGACCCCCCCCTACACACACACACACACACACACACACACACACAGCGCGCCTCTTCTCTTCTCCCGCTTGTGACACAGGAAGATTCAGAAGGACGACACTGCAGCTCTCCAATAAAACAAACTCAGATCTTCTCAGTTTCTAGCCGATACTACATAAAAAAATAACGTAAAATAACGCGGTAATGCATCATGTAGTAACGGTAACCGAGTTACTGAATATAAAAAATAACGCATTAGACTACTAGTTATCGCCAAAAATAACGGCATTACAGTGACGCGTTACTTTGTAACTCATATAGATCATTACATTACTTTGTAACGCGTTAGTCCCAACACTGACGAGGACAGTTTCCAATAACACCAGAAATAAATGCTCGCCATGACGAAAACAATAACACCCTGGAAAAGGATCCCTCTTTATGTTTGTGAACTTTATAGTCTATACATTTAGAGTGATGTGATAATCAAACATTCTAGAAGTCTAGAATGAAAGAGTATATAAGAGAATTGACAGAGTGTGTACCTTCAGTGCTGAATGATGAGCAGAGGCAGAGTTTGGAGTGTCTTCTTTAGCTCGCTTTCCATTTTTATGTACTCACTGTCCAGGTACTTGGAAAATGTTTTCCGTGCCATTTGCTGTTTGACGCCGGTATCATGCTAATTAGCTGCCTGAAATCGGGTGACTACACTGTAGAAATAGCCTGCATGTCTTCTAGCACATACGCTGCAATGGATCAACTTTGTCCTGGCTAGCAGTCCCTCCTTTAAATTCCTTAGGTGGAGGTGAAGTGGCATCGGAGTTTGTGTCTCTCTTTACTAGCTTCGTCAAAGCAGGTTGCTTTTGTAGGTGTTTCAGCAGATTTTAATTGTTGTTTTGGGCAGTAGATAGGATCTTTGATCCAAGACACAACTTACATTTAACTAAAATTTTCTTTTCTTTGTGCTCGACAAAAGAAAAGTAGTGAGAATATCTCCATGTTAAGAAACTTGACTTCGGCTCTGCCATGATGTCTTGTTGTTAGTAAACACAGACCCCCCCCCTACACACACACACACACACACAGCGCGCCTCTTCTCTTCTCCCGCTTGTGACACAGGAAGATTCAGAAGGACGACACTGCAGCTCTCCAATAAAACAAACTCAGATCTTCTCAGTTTCTAGCCGATACTACATAAAAAAATAACGTAAAATAACGCAGTAATGCATCATGTAGTAACCGAGTTACTGAATATAAAAAATAACGCATTAGACTACTAGTTATCGCCAAAAATAACGGCGTTACAGTGACGCGTTACTTTGTAACTCATGTAGATCATTACATTACTTTGTAACGCGTTAGTCCCAACACTGACGAGGACAGTTTCCAATAACACCAGAAATAAATGCTCGCCATGACGAAAACAATAACACCCTGGAAAAGGATCCCTCTTTATGTTTGTGAACTTTATAGTCTATACATTTAGAGTGATGTGATAATCAAACATTCTAGAAGTCTAGAATGAAAGAGTATATAAGAGAATTGACAGAGTATGTACCTTCAGTGCTGAATGATGAGCAGAGGCAGAGTTTGGAGTGTCTTCTTTAGCTCGCTTTCCATTTTTATGTACCGGTACTCACTGTCCAGGTACTTGGAAAATGTTTTCCGTGCCATTTGCTGTTTGACGCCGGTATCATGCTAATTAGCTGCCTGAAATCGGGTGACTCCACTGTAGAAATAGCCTGCATGTCTTCTAGCACATACGCTGCAATGGCTCCATCAACTTTGTCCTGGCTAGCAGTCCCTCCGTTAAAATCCTTAGGTGGAGGTGAAATGGCATCGGAGTCTGTGTCTCTCTTAACTAGCTTCGTCAAAGCATGTTGCTTTTGTAGGTGTTTCAGCAGATTTGAATTGTTGTTTTGGGCAGTAGATAGGATCTTTGATGGCGCAGTTGGGAGAGTGGCCGTGCCAGCAACCTGAGGGTTCCTGATTCAATCCCCGCCTTCTACCAACCTCGTCATGTCCGTTGTGTCCTTGAGCAAGACACTTCACCCTTGCTCCTGATGGGCCGTGGTTAGGCCCTTGCATGGCAGCTCCCGCCATCAGTGTGTGAATGTGTGTGTGAATGGGTGAATGTGGAAATAGTGTCAAAGCGCTTTGAGTACCTTGAAGGTAGAAAAGCGCTATACAAGTATAACCCATTTACCATTTTGATCCAAGACACAACTTACATTTAACTAAAATGTTCTTTTCTTTGTGCTCGACAAAAGAAAAGTAGTGAGAATATCTCCATGTTAAGAAACTCGACTTCGGCTCCGCCATGATGTCCTCCACCCCCCCCCCCCCACACACACACACACATACATACACGGCGCGCTTTTTCTCTTCTCTCGCTTGTGACACAGGAAGATTCAGAAGGACGACAATGCAGCTCTCCAATAAAACAAACTCAGATCTTCTCAGTTTCTAGCCGATACTACATAAAAAATAACGTAAAATAACGCCGTAATGCATCATGTAGTAACGGTAACTGAGTTACTGAATATAAAAAATAACGCGGTAGACTACTAGTTACCGCCGAAAATAACGGCGTTACAGTCGCGTTAGTCCCAACACTGACGAGGACAGTTTCCAATAACACCAGAAATAAATGCTCGCCATGACGAAAACAATAACACGCGGGAGTCCTAATACGAGAAATGCAGTATTTGTGATTGATAAAACTTTCGGCGAATCAAAGTTTAAGAAATGGTACCGGAAAGTTCATTACTTTGAAGTCGACCAATAAAAACGCAATAAACGGGGACGGAAATTTGACTCGGCAAATATAAACAAAACAAAACAAAACACTGGCGAGAGGTGATAATCGATAAAAAAACAAGTAAACCGGAGTTTTGCCCTGGAGAAGGCAGGGTCGGTTAAAAAAAAAAGGAAATCTGCGTCCCCCAAAAAGGACGCGCATTTACAGAAGTCCGCGCGTCCTTTTTGATTTCAATGCATAAAAAGACACAAAAAGTGCGTTAACGCCAACAGCGCTATACTTCTGGTTGCCAATAATTCACACCGCCCTCTCTACAGGTGTGCGGTACTCCAGAGTACATTGCCCCTGAGGTGATCCTGCGACAGGGCTATGGGAAGCCTGTGGACTGGTGGGCCATGGGCATCATTCTCTATGAGTTCCTTGTCGGCTGCGTGCCTTTTTTTGGGGACACACCCGAGCAGCTCTTTGGTCAAGTGGTCAACGGTAGGAGATTATTTGTCCTTGAGTCATCCGTGGCCGCTCTTCTCCGTACTTTGTTGGGTTCATGCTTGTCTTGAGGTACTCGTCATAGTCCTCACTTCATTAGAATCCCTGTGTGCGCTTCTTTGTCCAGATGACATCATCTGGCCCGATGGAGAGGACGCTCTGCCTGCTGACGCCCAAGACCTTATCACCAGACTACTTCGTCAGAGCCCGCTGGATCGCCTAGGAACAGGTAAATGGCAATAAATAACACTTTTTTTTTTTAATACCAACTGGAGTAAACATTTTGCTTAGTTCATGATAAATGGCAAGGTAGTTGTCGTTTGAGGAAAAGTGCCTCTACATGGTCTGTGAGACATGCATTTGTGTTGTTCAGGTGGAACTACTGAGGTGAAGATGCATATGTTCTTCCTGGGTCTTGACTGGAATGGGCTGCTGAGGCAGAAAGCTGAGTTCATACCACAACTCGAGACTGAGGATGACACCAGTTATTTTGACAGTAGGTGGATCTATAGATGCTAACATACATGGTACATGTATCTCACAAGGGTGAGCACAGACCTCACATTTCAGCCACCATTTTTATTACAGTGTATCTTCTTAAAGGGTAACTGCAATTTTGTTTATTTTATTTTGCCTATCGATCACAATCATTATCAGGAGGTCCTTCATACCGACAGCCATCAGACTGTATAATGCATATGTTCCTTCTTGACTGTACTTAAATGTAGAATATATTTATATTATTCAGATGTGAATAATGCTGTATAATAGACTGTATTTATATTATTCACATGTGAATAATACTGTATAATAGACTGTATTTATATTATTCAGATGTGAATAATGCTGTATAATAGACTGTATTTATATTACCGGTATTCAGATGTGAATAATGCTGTATAATAGACTGTATTTATATTATTCACATGTGAATAATGCTGTATAATAGACTGTATTTATATTATTCACATGTGAATAATGCTGTATAATAGACTGGATCTATATTATTCACATGTGAATATAATTTAGTAATAATGCTGTATAATAGACTGGATCTATATTATTCACATGTGAATATAATTTAGTAATAATGCTGTATAATAGACTGGATCTATATTATTCACATGTGAATAATGCTGTATAATAGACTATTTATATTATTCACATGTGAATAATGCCGTATAATAGACTGTATTTATATTATTCACATGTGAATAATGCTGTATAATAGACTGTATTTATATTATTCAGATGTGAATAATGCTGTATAATAGACTGTATTTATATTATTCAGATGTGAATAATGCTGTATAATAGACTGTATATTATTCAGATGTGAATAATGCTGTATAATAGACTGTATTTATATTATTCAGATGTGAATAATGCTGTATAATAGACTGTATTTATATTATTCACATGTGAATAATGCTGTATAATAGACTGTATTTATATTATTCACATGTGAATGATGCTGTATAATAGGCTGTATTTATATTATTCACATGTGAATAATGCTGTATAATAGACTGTATTTATATTATTCGCATGTGAATAATGCTGTATAATAGACTGGATCTATATTATTCACATGTGAATATAATTTAGTAATAATGCTGTATAATAGACTGGATCTATATTATTCACATGTGAATAATGCTGTATAATAGACTATTTATATTATTCACATGTGAATAATGCCGTATAATAGACTGTATTTATATTATTCACATGTGAATAATGCTGTATAATAGACTGTATTTATATTATTTACATGTGAATAATGCTGTATAATAGACTGTATTTATATTATTCACATGTGAATAATGCTGTATAATAGACTGTATTTATATTATTCACATGTGAATAATGCCGTATAATAGACTGTATTTATATTATTCACATGTGAATAATGCCGTATAATAGACTGTATTTATTTTATTCACATGTAAATAATGCTGTATAGTGAATTAGTGTAGTGAATTATATTTATATAGCGCTTTTCTCTAGTGACTTAAAGCGCTTTACATAGTGAAAACCCAATATGTAAAATACATTTAAACCAGTGTGGGTGGCACTGGGAGAAGGTGGGTAAGGTGTCTTGCCCAAGGACACAACGTCACTGACTAGGATGGCCGAAGCGGGGATCAAACCTGGAACCCTCAAGTTGCTGGCACTCTACCAACCGAGCTATACCGCCTCATATAGTATTGCCTTTCAAATGTCTATTTTTGGTGTTGGCTTTTATCAAATAAATGTCCCCAAAAAATGCAACTTATATATGTTTTTTTCCTTCTTTATTATGCATTTTCGGCCGGTGTGCCTTATACTCCGGAGCGACTTATACTCCCAAAAAAATACGGTAGTTATTGTGTATTATTAACTTTGTTTTGCTCAAACAATTGTATCTAAGAAAATAAAAAAAAGGTCTTATTTTTAGTACTTTGTTGATATTGTTAAACTGCCCATAGCACTATAAATGAATGCCGTATTTTTCGGAGTATAAGTCGCTCCGGAGTATATGTCGCACCTGCAGAAAATGCATAATAAATAAGGAAAAAAACATATATAAGTCGCACTGGCGTATAAGTCGCATTTTTGGGGGGAATGTATTTGATAAAAGCCAACAGCAAGAATAGACATTTGAAAGGCAATTTAAAATAAATAAAGAATAGTGAACAACAGGCTGAATAAGTGTACGTTATATGAGGCATAAATAACCAACTGGTATGTTAACGTAACATATTATGGTAAGAGTCATTCAAATAACTATAACATATAGAACATGCTATACGTTTACCAAACAATCTGTCACTCCTAATCGCTAAATCCCATGAAATCTTATACGTCTAGTCTCTTATGTGAATGAGATAAATAATATTATTTGATATTTTACACATAAGTCGCTCCTGAGTATAAGTCGCACTCCCGGCCAAACTATGAAAAAAACTGGGACTTATAGTCCGAAAATTACGGTACATTAAATGTAGTTATAGTTAATACATGCGATCAGTATCAGCGTTGGTATCGGCTGATCATCACTCATGGATGATCAGTATCGGAATCAACAACATATAACCTTAATCAGAACGTCCCTAAATAAAATGGTTGCTGAAATGTAAAAACTGTCTGAGCAGAACATTTTTTTTTATGGTTAAACAGCAAAGCTGGGAGCTTATTGACTATTTAAAAGTCTGATGACTGTTCCCTACAGCCCGATCGGAGCGTTACGCTCATCTCGGCTCTGATGACGATGATGAAACCAACGACGATGAATCCTCTCTTGAACTGCGACAGTTCTCCTCGGTGGCACATCGCTTCAGCAAGGTTCGCAGTCTTCCACTTCTCACATCACCGAGCCTGCAAGTGTCACTTGAGACTCTTTAGGACTGAACCGTGCCATGCAGGTGTACAGCAGCACAGAGCACCTGTCCACCTCCACGCCGTCCAACCAAAGCTTGTCGTCCTCCGAGAGAAGCCACAGCGAGGAGAAGGATGAGCGATGGGAGAGCAGAGGAGTCTTTTCCCCCAGTGACGGACACAAACATCTGGCGAGTGGGGACAGAACAGATGGACTCAGGGGGAGGTGAGAGCCTTCAGAGGGATGAAAGAGATGTGGTTCTAGCACAGTACAGTTAAGCCTAAAATGATTAATAGCCTGGCCACATTTTGAATTAAAGGGTTTTTATATTTCTTCAATTAATAACTTCTTCTAAAAAAACAGTTAAGGATTCTGGTAACTTCCAACCAAATCATGACCATTCTAATAGTCCGATGCAAATTTAGAAACTCAGATATCCTCTTTTTTTGCGTCAAGTCCTAAAACAGAGATGTTCAAACTTTTTGACTTTCAGCCCGACTGCATGTAAAGTTAAAGTTAAAGTACCAATGATTGTCACACACACACTAGGTGTGGTGAAATTATTCTCTGCATTTGACCCATCACCCTTGATCACCACCTGGGAGGTGAGGGGAGCAGTGAGCAGCAGCGGTGGCCGTGCCCGGGAATCATTTTTGGTGATTTAACCACCAATTCCAACCCTTGAAAAGTAACTATATATATATATATATATATATATATATATACAGTACAGTCCACCTTCTGATTCAATGCGTTTTCTTTATTTTCATGACTATTTACATTGTAGATTGTCACTGAAGGCATCAAAACTATGAATGAACACATGTTGAGTTATGTACTTAACAAAAAAAGGTGAAATCACTGAAAACATGTTTTGTATTCTAATTTCTTCAAAATAGCCACCTTTTGCTCTGATTACTTTTTTGCACACTCTTGGCATTCTCTCAATGAGCTTCAAGCACACCTGTGAAGTGAAAACCATTTCAGGTGACTACCTCTTACAATGTAAAATATTCATGCAAATAAAAATAACGCATTGAATGAGTGTGTCCAAACTTTTGGCCTGTACTGTACATACATACATACATACATCATCATCGGCGGTCACTCGAACGATGATTTGACCCTTACCCTTGTTGCACCCCCTGGGAGGTAAGGCGAGCAGTGAGCAGCAGTGGTGGCCACGCTCGGGAATCATTTTTAATTACTTAATAACAGATTTGTTTTAAATGTATATTCACTTTATTTGGCCTTTTTAAAGAATATATACATCACAGCAAATCATGTGATGACATTCTATTGGCCACATCCCTAACCACGCCTCCGCCACCACAGGTATTTTGACAATTTAGGTGAAACTCTGTATATGTATGTATTTATATATATATATATATATATATATATATATATATATATATATATATATATATATATATACGCACATACTATATTAATATAACGGAGATATTAATGATTCACATAATTGGATATTAAGAGTTTATGAAAGTTCAACTCCGACCTTGTTTACTTCCATGACAACCTTTTTAAAATTTTGTAATCAATCAGTAATATCAAGCAGCTAAAACACGGCAAACTGAATAAGTGTGGAGAGTGTTTTTTCCATTTTTCCCATTATGTATTGTAGTTGCTTTAAATAGGTGTAATTTGTAATTATGTATAGGGCTTGGACATTTTTTTTATAATCTCCACAAATTTTAGTGACCATGTGTGTTGACTTTCTGTGTTGGTTGCGGTGTGCGCCATGAGTGGGAAAGGTTTTGTGGATTGGGTCATAATTCATGGTCATTGACCTGATTTGCTCTCATTGTCCAGAAAGGGGCGACCAAGTGACATTGCACCCCGTGGGGCAGATTCCTTAAAACAACTCATGACGTCTCGTGGGCCACAATTGAAGACGCCGGCGGACGTAGTTTGGACACCGAGTCCTAAACAATACTATTCACAAGTTCAATATTTTGTGTGAACAACATCAGGCGTGACTGAGTGTACATGAACGTTTAGTGCATGACTCCCTGGTGACAAGTGGAAAATCAGTTCAAGAGGAGCTCCGCCCTCATGTCCAAATATGTCCGTCTGCAAAAAATCAGGATGGCGGCAGTCGAAATGCCAAACCTTAGCTATTAAAACTGGGGTTCGCATACCAGTGGATGATGTCCTAGTGGTTATGCATTTTTATGTGGCACAACCGGTTCAGATAGGAATAACTGATGCCACGTTTCCCCAAGTGTTTTGGTGCTTTTGAACATAAAATGATGATTCATGACCACAGTCGCTGTGTTTTGAAAGTGAATGTTACCAAACAGAACCACGGCTGCATGAAACCATCGCCTGTTTACGAGGATTTTTGGAATTAACTGACAAACTAACTTCATGGTTGATACTTTTTTGCACATTTCCTCAAAATAATTGTGTCCATTCCTCTAATACAGACTTAATACAAGTTTGTTTTTAATCTGCATTTCTTTGGCAGTTTGCGACCTCGTGCTTCGTCCAGTTC
The DNA here is from genome assembly GCF_033978685.3 of Nerophis lumbriciformis. Lineage (NCBI taxonomy): Eukaryota > Metazoa > Chordata > Actinopteri > Syngnathiformes > Syngnathidae > Nerophis > Nerophis lumbriciformis. Next base: position 67,492,911 of record NC_084550.2, read on the forward strand.
CTCCCAGTCTGAGCGCAGTGCTAGCCCACTGGTCCTGAACAGCACCCAGAGTCTGGACATCATGCCTCGCTTTGCTATCTCTGCCGAAGAGGAAGGTAAGCCTAAAAAAACACTCTTGAGTGCCCTTAATTTAAACACCTTAACTGCCGTATTAATGTATCTCTGAGTTTTACTAGAGACATGTGATTTTGGAAGGTTTGCAAACACAACAATTAGTTTTATACTCAATATGACAGTAATGTTCTTAGAATCCTGAGATAATGCGTTTGAAGCAATAAAAGTTGTATTCAAGCATAATTCCTAAACCAGACATGCAATATGTCTAATAATGCCTGTAGTAATGTATATTTGTGAGTTTTACTAGAGACATGTGCTTTTGTAAGGTTTGCAAACACAAAAATGTGTTTCTTACTCAATATGACAGTAATGTTCTTAGAATCCTGAGATAATGCGTTTGAAGCAATAGAAGTTGTATTCAAGCATAACTCCTAAACCAAACATGCAATATATCTAATAATGCCTGTATTAATGTATATTTGTGAGTTTTACTAGAGACATGTGCTTTTGTAAGGTTTGCAAACACAAAAAATAGTTTTTTTATTCAATTTGACAGTAATGTTCTTAGAATTCTGAGAAAATGTGTTTGAAGCAATAAAAAAATTATTCAAGCATAACTCCTTAACCAAACATGCAATATGTCTAACAATGCCTGTCCTATTGTATTTTTGTGAGTTTTACGAGAGACATGTGCTTTTGTAACGTTTGCAAACACAAAAATTAGTTTCTTACTCAATATGACAGTAACGTTCTTAGAATCCTGAGATAATACGCTTGAAGCAATGTAAAAATTCTTCAAGCATAACTCCTAAACCAAACATGCAATATGTCTAATAATGCCTGTATTAATGTATCTTTGTGAATTTTACTAGAGACATGTGCTTTTGTAACGTTTGCAAACACAAAAATTAGTTTCGTACTCAATATGACAGTAATGTTCTTAGGATCCTGAGATAATGCTTTTGAAGCAATAAATAAATGTTTTTTTTAGCATAACTCCTAAACCAAACATGCAATATGTCTAATAATGCCTGTATTAATGTATCTTTGTGAGTTTTACTAGAGACATGTGCTTTTGTAAGGTTTGCAAACACAAAAATGTGTTTCTTACTCAATATAACAGTAATGTTCTTAGAATCCTGAGATAGCCTTTGAAGCAATACAAAATTGTTTCAAGCATAACTTCTAAACCAAATATGCAATATGTCTAATAATGCCTGAATTAATGTATATTTGTGAGTTTTACTAGAGACATGTGCTTCTGTAAGGTTTGCAAACACAAAAATGTGTTTTTTACTCAATATAACAGTAATGTTCTTAGAATCCTAAGAAAATGCATTTGAAGCAATAAAAAAATAATTTTAAGCACAACTCCTAAACCAAACATGCAATATGTCTAATAAGGCCTGCGTTAATGTATCTTTGAGTTTTACTAGAGACATGTGATTTTGTAAGGTTTGCAAACACAAAAATTAGTTTCGTACTCAATATGACAGTAATGTTCTTAGAATCCTGAGATAGCCTTTGAAGCAATAAATAAATGTTTTTTAGCATAACTCCTAAACCAAACATGCAATATGTCTAATAATGCCTGTATTAATGTATCTCTGTCAGTTTTACTAGAGACATGTGATTTTGTCAGCTTTGCAAACACAAAAAGTAGTTTTTATTCAATATGACAGTAATGTTCTTAGAATCCGGAAATAATGCGCTTGAAGCAATACAAAATGTATTCAAGCATAACTCCTTAACCAAACATGCAATATGTCTAATAATGCCTGTCTTATTGTATTTTTGTGAGTTTTACTCGAGACATGTGCTTTTGTAAGGTTTGCAAACACAACAATTATATTTTTACTCAATATGACAGTAATGTTCTTAGAATCCTGAGATAATGCGTTTAAAGAAATACAAAATGTATTCAAGCATAACTCCTTAAGCAAACATGTAATATGTCTAATAATGCCTGTCTTATTGTATTTTTGTGAGTTTTACTAGGGACATGTGCTTTTGTAAGGTTTGCAAGCACAAAAATTATTTTTTTTACTTAATATGAAAGTAATGTTCTTAGAATCCTGAGATAATGCTTTTGAAGCAATACAAAATGTATTCAAGCATAACTCCTTAACCAAACATGCAATATGTCTAATAATGCCTGTATTAATGTATCTTTGTGAGTTTTACTAGAAACATGTGCTTTTGTAAGGTTTGCAAACACAACAATTAGTTTTTTACTCAATATGACAGTAATGTTCTTAGAATCCTGAGATAGTGTTAAGCAATAAAATAGTTTCAAGCATAACTCCTAAACCAAACATGCAATATGTCTAATAATGCCTGTATTAATGTATATTTGTGAGTTTTACTAGAGACATGTGCTTTTGTAAGGTTTGCAAATACAAAAATGTGTTTTTCATTCAATATGACAGTAATGTTCTTAGAATCCTGAGATAATGCGTTTAAACCAATAAAAAATGTATTCAAGCATAACTCCTAAACCAAACATGCAATATGTCTAATAATGCCTGTCTTATTGTATTTTTGTGAGTTTTACTAGGGACATGTGCTTTTGTAACGTTTGCAAACACAAAAATTAGTTTCGTACTCAATATGACAGTAATGTTCTTAGAATCCTGAGATAATGCGTTTGAAGCAATAAAAAATGTATTCAAGCATAACTTCTTAACCAAACATGCAATATGTCTAATAATGCCTGTATTAATATATCTCTGTGAGTTTTACTAGAGACATTTGCTTTTGTAAGGTTTGCAAACACAAAAAGTAGTTTTTTACTCAATATGACAGTAATGTTCTTAGAATCCTGAGATAATGCGTTTGAAGCAATAAAAAATGTATTCAAGCATAACTCCTAAACCAAACATGCAATATGTCTAATAATGCCTGTATTATTGTATCTTTGTGAGTTTTACTAGAGACATGTGCTTTTGTCAGCTTTGCAAACACAACAATTAGTTTTTTACTCAATATGACAGTAATGTTCTTAGAATCCTGAGATAGTGTTTGAAGCAATAAAAATAGTTTCAAGTATAACTCCTAAACCAAACATGCAATATGTCTAATAATGCCTGTATTATTGTATCTTTGTGAGTTTTACTAGAGACATGTGCTTTTGTAAGGTTTGCAAACACAAAATTAGTTTTTTACTCAATATGACAGTAATGTTCTTAGAATCCTGAGATAGCCTTTGAAGCAATACAAAATTGTTTCAAGCATAACTCCTAAACCAAACATGCAATATATCTAATAATGCCTGTATTAATGTATCTTTGTGAGTTTTACTAGAGACATGTGCTTTTGTAAGGTTTGCAAACACCGAAATTAGTTTCTTACTCAATATGACAGTAATGTGCTTAGAATCCTGAGATAATGCGTTTGAAGCAATAAAAAATGTATTCAAGCATAACTCCTAAACCAAACATGCAATATGTCTAATAATGCCTGTATTTTTGTGAGTTTTACTAGGGACATGTGCTTTTGTAATGTTTGCAAACACAAAAAATATTTTTTTTTACTTAATATGAAAGTAATGTTCTTAGAATCCTGAGATAAGGCTTTTGAAGCAATACAAAATGTATTCAAGCATAACTCCTTAACCAAACATGCAATATGTCTAATAATGCCTGTATTAATGTATATTTGTGAGTTTTACTAGAGACGTGCTTTTGTAACGTTTGCAAACACAAAAAGTATTTTACTCAATATGACAGTAATGTTCTGTTGCGTTTGGACCAGTTGTTCCTCCCAGGGATCTCAAGTCACAAGTCGCTCCCAAGCTCTTTACGACACTTAAAGCTGAGTAGAAAAACCACCAGAGACAGAATAGGTATTTTGTAATATATTTGCAAAGCTTTGCATATACATTGAGACCAGTCCAGCATAGAACATTCAATCGCGCCGCCAAGATGGTCTGCCCCCCCCCGAAAAACCCTCTCCCCTCTTAAGTCTCTCTCTCTCCCACCCTCGCACTCATGTCCCTCCAGCCAAAACACATGCCCATTGTCCTCCGCACCTGGGAAGAATGCTAGATAAGAGAAAGGAGTATCTCTCTTTCTTACATTCTTCATTCAAGGTTAAGCACACAGTTTTTGCAGACAACCAAAAGACCACAATTGGAAGAAAAACACTAGCTGTTTTGTAATATGATTATGAAATAAAAGAAGTAACACTTAAATTTGGATATATGTAAATATCTGCCTCTGACAATTCTTAGAATCCTGAGATAATGCGTTTGAAGCAATAAAAATGTATTCAAGCATAACTCCTAAACCAAACATGCAATATGTCTAATAATGCCTGTATTTTTGTATCTCTGTCAGTTTTACTAGAGACATGTGATTTTGTAAGGTTTCTGCTTTGTGTTTTCAGAAGGTATGGTCTCCAACCTGCGGCGCATTCGTCTCCGTAGCAACAGCACTGGCACGCGACCGTCGTTCCGCAGAGGCGCTTCCAGACGGATCGCCCACCAATTGGAGACACCGGAAAAAGCCAGACCTCCTGCTGGAAAAGTCCCTAAATCCGCATCAGTGTCCGGTCTCTCTCTCATTATTACCCCAGGTGAACAGATAATAATCACTTGCACACCGTTTGCTTTGCACCTATAACTCGGGATACATGCCGAGTACCCGGTATTTTTGGTACCGGTTGGTAATTGCGTCGTTAAAATTCCGGCTATCAGTTGACCGTCGTAATTATGACACACGTGCGCTCTCACATTCATTCAAAGCATAATTAAAGACACCGCGGATCAGCCAATCAGAGTAGAACTTTTAACGCTCCACTTCCGGTGACAAAGTACGCACAGGTAAACAGTATCATAGATTTATTTATTTATTGGAATCGTGGACGGAATCAATGTTTGCTAAAAACAAAATCTAAATGCGGAAATTGCCGTAATGTGATTGACATGCTGTCATTCAGAGGAACAAATTAAATCATGGTTACGGGGAACGTGTACTTCTGTGGTCCCCAACCACCGGTACTGGTCTGTGACGCATTTGCTACCGGGCCGCACGGCAACATTAATTCATTTATAAACTACCGCATTTTCTGCAACTTAACTTTGGCCTGTCCCACTAAACACACCAATAGGCTTGTTAATAGATGTATATTACAACTCCTTTGTTATAGTACATGGGACTATAACAGGGTCATAGTATATAGCAGGGGTTCTTATCCTTTTTGACCTAAGGACCCAACTTTTCCACTACAGAGGAGCCCGGGCCCCACTCCAATATTAACTCTGAATTAGTCATCTTACTCTTGATTTTGATCATATTCAATAATAATACTTACAGATTACTACCTTGTCAAATGATATAAAAGCATGTGTTAATCACAAAGATTATATTAATTTGACAAATAAACCTTAGGCTTAGGTCAGGCTAATTTGAAAAAGAAGTACTACCAAAATAAACAATACATTTACATACAATATGTATTATGCTGTGCTAAAATATATACCGTATTTTTCAGAGTATAAGTCGCACCTGCCGAAAATGCATAATAAAGAAGGAAAAAAACACTATGAAAAAACTATGAAAACTATGAGAAAAATACGGTAAACTAAATTGTCAATGAAATAAAAGTGCAAAGGAAAATACAGCTTCACCACTTTAGTCATTTTTGCACTGAAGAAATGTCTCTATGACATTAGCGCTAGACTTCTTTGTTTTATATAGTCATTACTGCCACACGTGGTGGAAAAGTGTATTACAACTGAGTACAGTTGCTGCCTCTACGGACCACAGCTGAAAAACAAACATAACACTCGCAGCCCAATACTGGGTCCTGGCCCTATGGTTAAGGAACACTGGTGTATAGTATATGCCATCAACGTGCCATGCACTATCTCTTCGCATAGAAACACACCCAGGACTTCCACTACTTCAGCGTTATAGTGAATTGATTTTTCATGCTCATTTTTTTGGCTGTTTTTATCTGCCACGGTCTGTGAAAATAATGCGTACATTAAACTGGTCCCTGGTGGGAAAAAGGTTGGGGACCCCTGGTGTACTTGACATTTACCGACATCTCTGTGCCTGCCTCCTTGACACGCGGCCACCTCTAACATTATGTTATTGTGCTTTTTCTTAATCAGGTTACTTTTTTTTAATTTACTTAAAATGTTAATAGAATGTTGAACTAATCCCTAGTTGATTTGGTTTTAGTACAGCCGCTTTAAAACTGGCAGGTTAAAAACAATGCTAAAAAATTGTGATATTACTTGAGATTGTATGATTTTTTTTCCCCCCCTATTCCACCCAGCCCTAAGATCTGATATCAGCTTGGAATAATCATACTTAAGGAAGCAATGATAACGAAAATAATGAAGCTAATAAAAAAAATACAAAAATTCACATCTTTATTTATACCAATTACAAAAGTACTGGTAAGAGTACAGAGGAATACTGGTATCGATTAAAATCCTGACAATATATATCCCTACTTATACCATAAACCAGATCTTGGAAAATTAAGGCCCGGGGGCCGTGCGGCCCATTAAGCTTTTCAATCTGGCCCGCCGGACATCCCCAAATAATTTTTTTAGATCTATCTTTAAGATGGAAACTGTAGCTGCCGTTATGATGTGCAGTGATGTTTTCTAATGACCGTAAGTCTTGAACTATACAAAGTATTTCAATGGTTGGAATCTGTGCTTTTGCATGATATACTAGTTCAGGGGTCTGTAACCCGCGGCTCTTTGATCACTCTGATGCGGCTCAGCTGCATACTTGCCGACCCTCCCAATTTTCCCGGGAGATTTCCGGATTTTGGTGCTTCTCGCAGAAAACTCCCGGGACTTATATTCTCAGATTTTCACCCTAATAATAATAATAATAATAAGGGCGTGCCATGATGGTACAGCATTCAGCACCCTCTACAATCTGTACAAACAAACAGCGTGCCAGCCCAGCCTTTTGTTGTATGCATCTTCTACTTGCACACTTGAGTAACAGCAAGGCATACTTGGTCAACAGCCACCTAGGTTACACTGACGGTGGCTATATAAAACAACTTTAACATTCTTACTAATAATGCGCCATACTTTGAACCAAAACCAAACAAGAATGACAAACACATTTCGGGAGAACATCTGCACCGTAACACAACAGAACAAATACCCAGAATCCCATGCAGCACTGACTCTTTCGGGCTATATTGTACACCCCTGCTCCCACCAAACCCCGCCCCCACCCCGGCACGCTGGATATAGTGGGCGCTAAATGCTGTACCATCACGGCACGTTCGAGAGAATAGTTGCCCTGAATTTCGTAGTATGCTGGAAAAATCGGGAGATTGACAAGTATGACGCTGTCAAGCGCCATTCATACAAAACTCGAGACCCTTGGTTTATACATAACACAAAGCAAAAAAAAAAAAACTTTGTATGCAGTGTCATTTCATTTTAAATTTCAAAAGATTTTTGTGGCTCCCATTGATTTCTTTGATATGTGAAACTGGTCAAAATGGCTCTTTGATTGGTAAAGGTTGCCGACCCCTGTACTAGTTACTATGGTCATCTAACTAATTACTATGGTAATCTGATTAGTTACTATGGTCATGTAATCTAAGTCACAGCAGATCAGACGAGGCACCAAGCAGTGTGGGTGGGGAGCGTTTCCACAGAGCGTTTCCAGAGCGGCCAGCCTGAAATACGGGTGTCAGGGACAGAAGGAGATTTTTAGAACAAAGTTCTAAAGTTTAGTGATATCAGATTGTAAGTGTTTTTTTACCCTTCACATTCCTATCTGGCTGTTAGTAGCAACTTGCGTTTTGCTTTATTGTAAAATATGTGGATGGAGAGGGTATGTGGCGTTCATATGTTAATATTCAGTGTTTTATCCTTCATACCATATTTTTCGGATTATAAATTGCAGTTTTATTTCATAGTTTGCCCGGGGATGCGACATATACTCCGGAGCGATTTATGTGTGAAATTATTAACACATTACCGTAAAATATCAAATAATATGTATCTCATTCGCGTAAGAGACGAAGCAAATGTCAACCAATAAGAAAATTGGCGGGGGCGGGTCATGTCAGAAGTGCATTGTGGGTCATGGGATGCCAACTGCTACAACATTGGCGGTAACTTATAAAAACTGAGAACAGCTGAACAAAAATGGTACCGAAAAGGAAATCATATACTGCAGATTACAAGCTTGACGTAGTGAAATATGCAGCAGAAAGAAAGGAAGCGGCGCATACCAGGAGCGACAACGAGGAAGAAGATTTCTTGGGATTAAGTGATTAGAAGTGACAGATTGTTTGGTAAACGTATAGCATGTTCTATATGTTATAGTTATTTGAATGACTCTTACCATAATATGTTACGTTAACATACCAGTTGGTTATTTATGCCTCATATAACGTCACACCCCGGCTCGGGTGAAGGTAATGTAACCTTTGCAAACCAGACTTTCAAATCAAGGATGGCAAGGCACGCAGTTGGTAACATTTTACAAACATTTATTGAAATCCCAAAAAGTGTCAAAAGGTGAACAACGACAGGAAAAACAAAGCACCCACAATCTGTAATGGTAATAAATAGAGGCAATATTAGTATTGTATATTATATATATATAGTACATTTATATTCTAAATACATTTCGAAGTTGCATGCGTTAAATAGGCCTATATAATTCATCAAAATAAGCATATTAAAAATAATCAAATCAAAATGTAAATCATCCATTATATGAATACTAGTGATGGGTCCGGCAACACCGATGCATCGGCGCATGCGTCGAGCTCATAGAGCGAAACCCTGTGTCGGTGCGCGTACCGCTTTTAGAAAGTCACGTGACCGATCATGAGCTGTTTTGGTCACGTGACCGATACGCGAACTGTGTCGCACTGACGCCTCCTCTGTGCCCTGTGAGCGGCTCTTTTCTACAGCCCGAGAAATAATAACTAAGAAGAGAAATCGTCTAAAATGTAATACGTCGGAAAAACTTGCATTTATTTTTTTTTTAATAAAAATGTGTAAAAAAATAAAATCAAAAAAATTCCCAGTCCACAATCATCCACAACACGTTCTCTTAGATTTCCATGTTATGATACATGTTCACATTATTTGACTGTATCTAAAAAAGATAAAAATATATTTTTGTTTAAATGAAGATATGAAATAATCCTAAATGAAATACAATGACTTGGTTTATATTATTGTATATACTAGGGCAGGGGTCACCAACGCGGTACCCGCGGTCACCAGGTAGCCCATAAGGACCAGATCAGTCGCCCGCTGGCCTGTTCTAAAAATAGCTCAAAGAGCAGCACTTACCAGTGAGCTGCCTCTATTTTTTAAATTTTATTTATTTACTAGCAAGCTGGTCTCGCTTTGCTCGACATTTTTAATTCTAAAAGAGACAAGACTCAAATGGAATTTGAAAATCCAAGAAAATATTTTAAAGACTTGGAATAAGCGGTAGAAAATGGATGGATGGATGGATGGGTCTTCACTTGTTTAAATAAATTCATTTATTTTTTTACTTTGCTTCTTATTACTTTTAGAAATACAATTTTAGAGAAAAAATACAACCTTAAAAATGATTTTAGGATTTTTAAACAAATATACCTTTTTACCTTTTAAATGTCTTCCTCTTCTTTCCTGACAATTTAAATCAATGTTCAAGTAAAAAATTTTTTTTTTATTGTAAAGAATAATACATATTTTAGCTTCTGGTTTTTCGACGAAGAATATTTGCGAAATATTTCTTCAAACTTACTATGATTAAAATTCAAAAAAATTATTCTGGCAAATCTAGAAAATCTGTAGAATCAAATTTAAATCTTATTTCAAAGTATTTTGAATTTCTTTTAAAATTTTTGTTCTGGAAAATCTAGAAGAAATACTGATTTGTCTTTGTTAGAAATATAGCTTGGTCCAATTTGTTAAATATTCTAACAAAGTGCAGATTGGATTTTAACCGATTTAAAACATGTCATCAAAATTCTAAAATTTATCTTAATCAGGAAAAATTACCAATGATGTTCCATAAATTCTTTTAATTTTTTCAAAAAGATTCAAATAGGCTAGTTTTTCTCTTCTTTGTCGGTTGAATTTTAAAGAGTCGAAATTGAAGATAAACTATGTTTCAAATTTTTATTTTAAATTTTTTCGTGTTTTCTCCTCTTTTAAACCGTTCAATTAAGTGTTTTTTTTCATCATTTATTCTCTACAAAAAACCTTCCGTAAAAGGAAAAAAAAAATGTACGACGGAATGACAGACAGAAATACCCTTTTTTTTTAATATATATACCGGTATATGTATTTATTTAGCTATTGTTTAAATCACACTTATGTGTAACTTACAAATGACAATATATTTATTTATTTAAGTGTGTATCAAACTGGTAGTCCTTCGCATTAATCAGTACCCAAGAAGTAGTTTTTGGTTTCAAAAAGGTTGGTGACCCCTGTACTAGGGCATAAAATCAGTGTCAGTTGAGTCGGTCCATAGGTTGCCTGTAGGGATTTTTAATGTCCAGCAGATGTCAGTATTTAGTGACACAGTATCGACACAGTATCAATACAGTTTTGCAATGTGTCGAAACGCTTCATGACGCCTCATCAACCCATCACTACAACACAACATAATCTCATCATCAAAATAATCACCTCAGTAGATGTTTGATGCATAGAGACCGAAACTCCTGCTCAGGACAGAGATCCTCCTCTGGCAGTGACCGACAGTAGACTGTCAGAAAAACAGCATTTTCCAACTTAAATAGCCCATAGCCCCTCCCACTAGCTGGGACCAATTTGACAGGGGGAATTAAGAAAATTATTTAAATAAAGTTATTTTGTAAATTACACCATAAATAACCATCACATGTCTAAAAAGTATTCACATAGTACTTTTGCATGTGTAGAGCAGTCATTTTTGTACATAGTATATTCAGGATTAGACAACACAACTTTCAAATGTCCAGTGTCCTTCTGTACCACCCAGCTTTTGAAGATCATGGTTCGACCCAAATTTGGCCTAATTAGTGAATGCAGGTGTGGTCACCTATATAAAGCCCTCAACCCCACCCTGACTCTTTTAGTCAAATGTTCAGAGCCATGGTGAGTGACAGGTAACAATTTGTTGAGCACATGCTTTTCACTGGCTAACAAGATTGAATGTTTGTATTTTGTCCATGTTGAGCTTCCTAACAAGTGTGCACGGTAGTGATGGGTTGATGAGGCGTCATGAAGCGTTTCGACACATTGCAAAACTGTATTGATACTGTGTCGATACTGTGTCACTAAATACTGACATCTGCTGGACATTAAAAATCCCTACAGGCAACCTATGGACCGACTCAACTGACACTGATTTTATGCCCTAGTACAGGGGTCACCAACCTTTTTGAAACCAAAAACTACTTCTTGGGTACTGATTAATGCGAAGGGCTACCAGTTTGATACACACTTAAATAAATAAGTATATTGTCATTTGTAAGTTACACGTAAGTGTGATTTAAACAAGAATAGCTAAATATATAAATTTATATATATAAAAAAATGGGTATTTCTGTCTGTCATTCCGTCGTACATTTTTTTTCCCTTTTACGGAAGGTTTTTTGTAGAGAATAAATGATGAAAAAAACACTTAATTGAACGATTTAAAAGAGGAGAAAACACGAAAAAATTTAAAATAAAGTTTTTAAACATAGTTTATCTTCAATTTCGAACTCTTTAAAATTCAAAATTCAACCGACAAAAAGAAGAGAAAAACTACCTAATTTGAATCTTTTTGAAAAAATTAAAAAAATAATTTATGGAACATCATTAGTAATTTTTCCTGATTAAGATACATTTTAGAATTTTGATGACATGTTTTAAATGGGTTAAAATCCAATCTGCACTTTGTTAGGATATTTAACAAATTGGACCAAGCTATATTTCTAACAAAGACAAATCAGTATTTCTTCTAGATTTTCCAGAACAAAAATTTTAAAAGAAATTCAAAATACTTTGAAATAAGATTTAAATTTGATTCTACAGATTTTCTAGATTTGCCAGAATAATTTTTTTGAATTTTAATCATAGTAAGTTTGAAGAAATATTTCGCAAATATTCTTCGTCGAAAAACCAGAAGCTAAAATATTTATTATTCTTTACAATAAAAAAAAAAATTTTTACTTGAACATTGATTTAAATTGTCAGGAAAGAAGAGGAAGAAATTTAAAAGGTAAAAAGGTATATTTGTTTAAAAATCCTAAAATAATTTTTAAGGTTGTATTTTTTCTCTAAAATTGTATTTCTAAAAGTAATAAGAAGCAAAGTAAAAAAATAAATGAATTTATTTAAACAAGTGAAGACCCATCCATCCATCCATTTTCTACCGCTTATTCCAAGTGAAGACCAAGTCTTTAAAATATTTTCTTGGATTTTCAAATTCTATTTGAGTCTTGTCTCTTTTAGAATTAAAAATGTCGAGCAAAGCGAGACCAGCTTGCCAGTAAATAAATAAAATTTAAAAAATAAAGGCAGCTCACTGGTAAGTGCTGCTATTTGAGCTATTTTTAGAACAGGCAAGCGGGCGACTCATCTGGTGCTTACGGGCGACCTGGTGCCCGCGGGCACCGCGTTGGTGACCCCTGCCCTAGTATATACAATAATATAAACCAAGTCATTGTATTTCATTTAGGATTATTTCATATCTTCATTTAAATAAAAAAATATACTTTTATCTTTTTTAGATACAGTCAATAAATAATGTGAACATGTATCATAACATGGAAATCTAAGAGAACGTGTTGTGGATGATTGTGGACTGGGAATTTTTTTAATTTTATTTTTTTACACATTATTAAAAAAAAAAAAAAAAAGTTTTTCCGACGTATTACATTTCAGACTATTTCTCTTCTTAGTTATTATTTCTCCGGCTGTAGAAAAGACACGCTCACAGGGCACAGAGGAGGCGTCAGTGCGACACAGTTCGCGTATCGGTCACGTGACCAAAACAGCTCATGATCGGTCACGTGACTTTCTAAAAGCGGTACGCGCACCGACACAGGGTTTTGCTCTATGAGCTCGACGCATGCGCCGATGCATCGGTGTTGCCGGACCCATCACTACTGGCTAACAAGATTGAATGTTTGTATTTTGTCCATGATGAGCTTCCTAACAAGTGTGCACGGTTTGTAAGGAAGTTTAAGGTCAAACAGTGACAGTGTGGGGTCAAACTGTCACAAACGTACACTTATTCAGCCTGTTGTTCACTATTCTTTATTTATTTTAAATTGCCTTTCAAATGTCTATTCTTGATGTTGGATTTTATCAAATAAATTTCCCCAAAAAATGCGACTTATACTCCAGTGCGACGTGTATGTTTTTTTCCTTCTTTATTATGCATTTTCGGCCGTTGCGACGTATACTCCGGAGCGACTTATAATCCAAAAAATACGGTAGTTAATATTGTAAATCCCACATTCTTTATTTTCATGTACATTCTGGATGTCTCATTTAGTAATCATGTCATAACATTGTCATAACGTTTTTAGCATTCAATCAGACATTGTGAGGTTTCGTATTAGTGTTTCTAAAACGCAGATTTTTTTTCTCAAAATTTGGCCCCCTCTAGTCAAAATAATTGCCCAGGCCTGCCATACAGAATAGAAGCCTAATTTCATTATGTACTTCTGCGTCATGAGTTATATGTTTACAGTGCCCTCTACAGTCTGTTGAGAGTCAATTAATACAATAACTATGCAACCTAAGTCCGAGGTGTGGCAGTCATTTTCAGGTTCTTTTTTTTTAGGATTGATCAATGATAACATTTCTAAAGGAAATTATCCTGGCAGTTTTTGGGTTTTTTTTGGTCTCGCTTCTGCAAGGTTTTGTAGTCCTTCCATTTCAGCAGCCCAGATGCATACTGCCCATAATATGTCCCGCTCATGATCATTCTTCCCTTACAGATGACTCAGCGGGCCCTCCTTCCAGCCCCAAGTCTTCTCTATCGCTGTCGTCCAACCCCTCGTCCAGAGACTCCTCTCCCAGCCGGGATCTTTCCATCAACATCAGCTGCCTAAGGCCTCCAGTAGTCATCCACAGCTCTGGGAAGAGGTTTGGCTTCGCTTTGCGAGCAATCAGAGTCTACATGGGAGACAGCGACGTCTACACAGTTCACCACATGGTCTGGGTATGTCGATCTGTTGAGGCGCTGCGGTAGAAAGTACGCAGGGACTTGAGAAACAATAATTATACTGAGGTCAAGCTCAAGTCAGTTCTGTTTTTTGTTGATGTTGGCGTTCATTGTGACTTGCATAATAATCGCCAGCGTTACTCTTTTATTACGACAGACAAGATGACTGTTTCCACTAGTTCTGACGCAAGCTTGTGTGTGTGTGTGTGTGTGTGTGTGTGTGTGTGTGTGTGTGTGTGTGTGTGTGTGTGTGTGTGTATACGTTCAGTGTGTGGAGGAGGGCAGCCCGGCACATGAGGCAGGCTTGAGAGCCGGTGACCTCATCACTCACGTCAACGGGGAGTCTGTGCAGGGACTTGTCCACACTGAAGTGGTGGAGCTTCTGCTTAAGGTAAGAAAGGAAGTACTATTGGGTCTATGCTAGTGTCCTGAGTAGGGATCATACTTGCCAACCTTGAGACCACCGATTTCGGGGGGTGGGGGCGTGGTCGGGGGTGGGGCGGGGGGCGTGGTTGGGGGCGTGGTTAAGATATATATATATATATATATATATATATATAAGAAATACTTGACTTTCAGTGAATTCTAGCTATATATATATATATATATATATATATATATAAAATAAATACTTGAATTTCAGTGTTCATTTACAAACTACAACTCACAAAAACTTTAGAGTTAGGCTCCACCATCAGAATGTGTACTTAAACTTATAAAGATCACATGGATATTATTCAGTGAGTTGATTCACCAAAACTAACCTGTTATACAGGAGGAAAAAGCACACAGGACGTTTCAATTGTTCACAGACTGGTCGCGCTCATCAGAATGACAAGACACTTCCGGTCTGCAGGTGATAGCATTCAATTGGGAAGAAACGCCCTACTGCCCCCTACTGACCAATGTGAATACTGATAAATGTGTAATGACAGCTCCAAAAACGAATTCAAACCACAAAATAAAATAAAATAAATAAATCAACACAAAAATGTGACACATTATGGGTGGGTCACATATGCATGTACAGTAGATGGCAGTATTGTCCTGTTTAAAAGTGTCACAACATTGCTGTTTACGGCAGACGAACTGCTTTACGATAGACGCTGTTGTTGTGTGTTGTCAACACGTCACTCAGGTCCGCATGGAGCTGGAGGGGGCGTGGCCTCCAGCTCCGCCTGAATTTCGGGAGTTTTTCGGGAGAAAATTTGTCCCGTGAGGTTTTCGGGAGAGGCGCTGAATTTCGGGAGTCTCCCGGAAAATCCGGGAGGGTTGGCAAGTATGGTAGGGATGTCCGGATCCAGGTTTTTGCACTTCCAATCCGATACCGATATTGTTTTTGCACTTCCGATCCGATACCGATACTGGCCTATCCGAGCATGTATTAAAGTTTAAAGTTATTTAGCCTACTTAGTTGTCAGAATCATGTTGAAAAGGGTTTTAATACTCTTGATAACAACTAGCCAGCTGAATTAGGGGAGTTTGAATAATACACAATGGTTGGTAACAAGAAACTGACCTGTTTATTCAAGGATAAACACAAAATAGACAAAATTATACATGACAAACAGAAATGGCATTGAAACAAGGGCTGGGCGATATGGCCTTTTTTTAATATTGCGATATTTTAAGGCCATATTGCGATACACGATATATATCTCGATATTTTGCCTTAGCCTTGAATGAACACTTGATGCATATAATCACAGCAGTATGATGATTCTATGTGTCTACATTAAAACATTCTTCTTCATACTGCATTCATATTTGCTACTTTTAAACTTTCATGCAGAGAAGGAAATCACAACTAAAAAAATCACTATTTTTTTTCATACGGTGTTGATGTGGAAATGTTTGCCTCTGTATTTTGATGGTGTGGACGTGTGGCACCGAATGGAGATAAGTGTCTCGACAGACGTTACAATATTTGAACAATGATGACGAAAACTGTTTTCTCTGTCGTGTCCGTGTGTCGAAAATTGTTATGCACTTATTTTTTTA
This sequence comes from Nerophis lumbriciformis, assembly GCF_033978685.3. Classification (NCBI taxonomy): domain Eukaryota; kingdom Metazoa; phylum Chordata; class Actinopteri; order Syngnathiformes; family Syngnathidae; genus Nerophis; species Nerophis lumbriciformis. Next base: position 67,509,131 of record NC_084550.2, read on the forward strand.
TTTGATTTTGTGCGTGGCATAGATTTGCCGTGCGCAGAGGACGCTTGAGCAGGCGCACACCTTAGCGGCTGCGCTAGCATCACAGCTAACATTAGCCATGCTGCTACCTCTCTGCTGGGAGAGGGCGTATACGTATGTGACGTATGACGTGACAGTATGTGACGTGTGTAAGAAGGTGCACTTGCTGTCTGTGAGAGGGAGACACAGGAAAGAGTGAGAAGAGCCTGTCGTGTAATGCCAGCAGCAAAAAGCAACTGCGTGAGAATCCACAGACCTGTGGATGTGTTGAAGGTGTGCTGGAAAATGCGGAACGGAAATTAGGGAGCAGCAGAAAAGTGGAATGTATTATTTAAATCGGTGCGTTGGAAAACACTTACCGGAGTTTTTTTTAAACTGGATCTGGATCGGCATTTTCCCATGCCTTGCCGATACGCATTTTTTTGCAAATATCGGCGGCCGATCCGATCCAAATATCGGATCGGGACATCCCTAGTCCTGAGACACATTACCTTCTAGCAGAGGTGGGTAGATTACCCAAAAATTGTACTCAAACAAGAGGACCGTTGCTTTAGAATAATATGTCTCAAGTGGGGGTCGCATGTTGTAGCGTGGTTCGTTCTCCCGGGATGCAAACGGACGACTCTGGACAGGACTTGCAGGTAGGAACAAGATTTATTCTCATAAATCATAAAAACGAAGACAGGAACAAACCAAAGGAAGCGTGCCTAACACAATGAAAGCTAGCGGAATAGCTCACAAGGAAAACACTAAGACGGGACTGAGCGTAAGACACACACAGGGAACTAGAAAACATTGAACGTAGCAGTTGCGTAAAGCAAACAAAGAAGCCAGACCGACTGACTGGCAGAGGCAGGCTTAAATAATGTCTCTTGATTACAAACAGGTGCGCATCCCGAACACAAGAAGCAGGTGAAAATAATACGTAGCCATGGTAACAAACTCAGAGGTGCATAAACAGGAACTAAAGGAGTCCAAAACTAACAGAAAACACAAGTGACTTGAAAAACTTAAACAGACTATGATCCGGGCAGTGGATCATAACACAAGTCAATCAATCAATCAATGTTTACTTGTATAGGGCGACCGGTGCAATGGACATCGAGTGGATCTAGCATAATATTGTGAGAGTCCAGTCCATAGTGGATCTAACATAATAGTGTGAGAGTCCAGTCCACAGTGGATCTAACATAATAGTGTGAGAGTCCAGTCCATAGTGGATCTAACATAATAGTGTGAGAGTCCAGTCCATAGTGGATCTAACATAATAGTGAGAGTCCAGTCCATAGTGGATCTAACATAATAGTGTGAGAGTCCAGTCCAAAGTGGATCTAACATAATAGTGTGAGAGTCCAGTCCATAGTGGATCTAACATAATAGTGGGAGAGTCCAGTCCATAGTGAATCTAACATAATAGTGTGAAAGTCCAGTCCATAGTGGATCTAACATAATAGTGTGAGAGTCCAGTCCATAATGGATCTAGCATAATAGTGTGAGAGTCCAGTCCATAGTGGATCTAACATACTATTGTGAGAGTCCAGTCCATAGTGGATCTAACATAATAATGTGAGAGTCCAGTCCATAGTGGATCTAACATAATAGTGAGAGTCCAGTCCATAGTGGATCTAACATAATAGTGTGAGAGTCCAGTCCATAGTGGATCTAACATAATAGTGAGAGTCCAGTCCATAGTGGATCTAACATAATAGTGTGAGAGTCCAGTCCATAGTGGATCTAACATAATAGTGTGAGAGTCCAGTCCATAGTGGATCTAACATAATAGTGGGAGAGTCCAGTCCATAGTGAATCTAACATAATAGTGTGAAAGTCCAGTCCATAGTGGATCTAACATAATAGTGTGAGAGTCCAGTCCATAATGGATCTAGCATAATAGTGTGAGAGTCCAGTCCATAGTAGATCTAACATACTATTGTGAGAGTCCAGTCCATAGTGGATCTAACATAATAATGTGAGAGTCCAGTCCATAGTGGATCTAACATAATAGTGAGAGTCCAGTCCATAGTGGATCTAACATAATAGTGTGAGAGTCCAGTCCATAATGGATCTAGCATAATAGTGTGAGAGTCCAGTCCATAGTGGATCTAACATAATATTGTGAGAGTCCAGTCCATAGTGGATCTAACATAATAGTGTGAGAGTCCAGTCCATAGTGGATCTAACATAATAGTGAGAGTCCAGTCCATAGTGGATCTAACATAATAGTGTGAGTCCAGTCCATAGTGGGGCCAGCAGGAGACCATCCTGAGCGTAGACGGGTCAGCAGCGCAGAGACGTCCCCAACCAATGCACAGACGAGCGGTCCACCCTGGGTCCCAACTCTAGACAGCCAACGCTTCATCCGAACCTGTGCCCCCCCCTCCACGAAGGAGAGGGGGGCAGAGCAGAAAAGAAACGGCAGATCAACTGGTCTAAAAGGGGGTCTATTTAAAGGCTAGAGTATACAAATGAGTTTTAAGATGGGACTTAAATGCTTCTACTGAGGTAGCACCTCTAATTTTAACCGGGAGGGCATTCCATAGTACTGGAGCCCCAATAGAAAACGCTCTATAGCCCGCAGACTTTTTTTGGGACATATGGTACAATACAGTCAGCAAGATAGGATGGAGCTAGACCGTGTAGTATTTTATACGTAAGTAGTAAAACCTTAAAGTCACATCTTAAGTGCACAGGAAGCCAGTGCAGGTGAGCCAGTATAGGTATATATATAGGTACATATGTATATAAGTATATAAAGGTATATACATTATAGGCGTAATACGATCAAACTTTCTTGTTCTTGTCAAAAGTCTAGCAGCCGCATTTTGTACCAACTGTAATCTTTTAATGCTAGACATAGGGAGACCCCAAAATAACACGTTACAGTAATCGAGACGAGACGTAACGAACGCATGAATAATGATCTCAGCGTCGCTAGTGGACAAAATGGAACAAATTTTTGCGATATTACGGAGATGAAAGAAGGCCGTTTTAGTAACACTCTTGATGCGTGACTCAAGTAAAAAATAGTCATCAAAATAATCACTTGAGTAAGAGTAAATATTCCGTTTTAATGGTTTTTACATTACAATTGTGGTGTGTGTGTAAAATATAAAAATCATATACAATTTACTGCAAAATGTTTAAAAGTGGAATTCTTGTAGGGTCAAATGTGAATATTTCTACTGACACAGATGACAGCACATGATACAAATGTTATTTTTACTAGTTTGAACGTAATAATTGAAGATTTGTGCTGCCTCGTGCCGTCATGTCACTTTTTTTACAGTCAGTACATTTCCATGCACTAAAAGAGTGATTTGTCAAATCATTTGGTTTCTTCTATTTTCACAGCTGCATGTGAAGTTCTAGTCTTTATGATCTTATCTCTAATGCAGGGGTGTCAAACTCAAATACAGAGTGGGCCAAAATTTAAAAGTGAACAAAGCCGCGGGCCAAGGTTGAACAAATTAACCTTTTAATAGGGACCCAAACAAGTTTTGCATTGAATATTGAACAAGCAAGGCTTATATAACTTTATAGTGACATGCAAAATCGAGTTTCAGATAATAATAATAATAATTACAAAATATCAATGGCATATCAAATACAATTTAAATAAAAATGTAATGCCTCTTTTATATTTGCAGCCTTCTGAGGTAAATATCAACATTAACTTTTTCCACAGGCTAATAAATTTGAAAATAAAATAACAATGAATAAACCAACCATTCAGGACTTTAAACTGCTCAGTTTGCAACACACTGATCTAATCTGATGTGCCCAAGCCAGATACCTGCCATCTTTTCTTGGATGCTAGTTCATTAATGTCGGGGCTCAGGCTTTGAGCTGAGGCAACCTTCATTATCGAACAAAGTTGTTCATCAGTCATTATATCTCGTAGTCCACCCGGACTACAGTCTTGGGGGCGTACTTTAAAGGCACTGCGTTTATCGTCCTCTACGAGCTGTCGTCACGTCTGCTTTTCATCCATTCCAACAACGTGCCGTCCTGAACACAAAATATGTGCGGCTTCAGCCCGCGCACACACACGTAAATGCAAAGCATACTTGGCCAACAGCGATACAGGTTACACTGACGGTGCCCGTATAAATATCTTTAACACTGTCAAAGTAAAGCTGCTGCTCCTCCACATCGAGAGGAGCCAGATGAGGTGGTTTGGGCATCTGGTCAGGATGCCACCCGAGCGCCTCCCTAGGGAGGTGTTTAGGGCACGTCCGACCGGTAGGAGGCCACGGGGAAGACCCAGGACACGTTGGGAAGACTATGTCTCCCGGCTGGCCTGGGAACGCCTCGGGATCCCCCGGGAGGAGCTGGACGAAGTGGCTGGGGAGAGGGAAGTCTGGGCTTCCCTGCTTAGGCTGCTGCCCCCGCGACCTGACCTCGGATAAGCGGAAGAAGATGGATGGATGGATGGATGGACTGTTAGAAATATGCGCCACATTGTGAATCCACACCAAACAAGAATGACAAACACATTTCGGGAGAACATCCGCACAGTAACACAACATAAACACAACAGAACAAATACCCAGAATCCCATGCAGCCCTAACTCTTCCGGGCTGCAATATACACCCCGACCCCTAATTTTGTTGTGATGCCCCGCTGGATGCATTAAACAATGTAACAAGGTTTTCCAAAATAAATCAACTCAAGTTATGGAAAAAAATGCCATCATGGCACTGCCATATTTATTATTGAAGTCACAAAGTGCATTTTTTTTTTTTTTTAACATGCCTCAAAACAGCAGCTTGGAATTTGGGACATGCTCTAGGATGTTGAGGTGGGGGGGGGTAGGGGGTATCGGGGGGTGTACTGTATATTGTAGCATCCCGGAAGAGTTAGTGCTGCAAGGGGTTCTGGGTATTTGTTCTGTTGTGTTTATGTTGTGTTACGGTGCGGATGTTCTCCCGAAATGTGTTTGTCATTCTTGTTTGGTGTGGGTTCACAGTGTGGCGCATATTTGTAACAGTGTTAAAGTTGTTTATGCGGCCACCCTCAGTGTGACCTGTATGGCTGTTGACCAATTATGCATTGCATTCACTTGTGTGTGTGAAAAGCCGTAGATATTATGTGATTGGGCCGGCACGCAAAGGCAGTGCCTTTAAGGTTTATTGGCGCTCTGTACTTCTCCCTACGTCCGTGTACACAGCGGCGTTTTAAAAAGTGATACATTTTACTTTGTGAAACAGATACCGATAATTTCCGATATTACATTTTAAAGCATTTATCGGCCGATAATATCGGCAGCCCGATATTATCGGACATCTCTAATTACAACCACACCTCATTTACATGATCACACATAGACAATACATGCTCTCGTTTACATCTGTCCTCATTTGTGAAAACAACCATGATTTTAACAGACACACCTCACAGCTCACAACAACATTTTCTCATGTGTAAATATGATACACATCAAGTTGACATGTCAAATGTAGCGTGTTACTACCCACTTCTGCACTCTGGGCTTGAAATCAGTGTTGTAGTTGATCAAAATGCACTATTTTTAACAGAGTGGCAACCGGGTGACCCTGCAGACGACTGCTTTGGAGAACACTTCCATCAAGGTGGGTCCTGCCCGGAAGACGAGCTACAAGGCTAAGATGGCCCGGCGTAGCAAGAAGAGCAAGAGGAGAGACGGCCAGGACAGGTACACGAGCATTTCCGCATGAGCAGATTGGTCATTATTGCACTCCATAGAAACTATTAGTGGTTTTGTTTTTTTCCACTGCAGCCGGCGCCGTAGCATCTTGAAGAAGCTTTCTAAACACACGCCTCCTCCGCCCATGCAAAGTAGTCGCAGCTTCTCGTCCGGGTTCCACCAGTCATCCAGTGACAGCCTCTCTGGCTCCCCCACACAGTCCATCTCTCCTGGCCCCTCCACGCCCTGCCGCTCCCCCGCTCCTGACCACTCTGGAGGTGAGACAGAATGCTGTATCCACAACAAAATTCAAACACAAAAGTTGAAGTTTGCAGCCGTGTTGCGACTGCGGCTTGAAAAAGTATGCACACTGTTCCACATTTTCTCACATCACAACCACAAACATTAATTTATCGTTGGGGGATGTTATGTGAAAGACCGACACAAAGCGGCACACAATTTTCAAGTAGATGGAGAATGATTAATGATTTCACAAATAAAAAAACTGAGAAGCGTGGCGTGCAAATGTAATTAGTCCCCTTTTCTCTTAGTGCAACTAAAGTCGTCCCTTGTTTATTAGAATATAAGAGAATAAAAATTACTTTATTGATCCCTGGGGGAATTTCAGCACCACAGTTCGCTCATGATAGACAATAAATACTATACAGCATTATTTACATGTGAATAATATAAATACAGTCTATTATACAGCATTATTCACATGTGAATAATATAGAAAGTCTATTATACAGCATTATTCACATGTGAATAATATAAATACAGTCTCAGCATTATTCACATGTAAATAATATAAATACAGTCTATTATACAGCATTATTCACATGTGAATAATATAAATACAGTCTATTATACAGCATTATTCACATGTGAATAATATAAATAGTCTATTATACAGCATTATTCACATGTGAATAATATAAATACAGTCTATTATACAGCATTATTCACATGTGAATAATATAAATACAGTCTCAGCATTATTCACATGTAAATAAAATAAATACAGTCTATTATACAGCATTATTCACATGTAATGAATATAAATACAGTCTATTATACAGCATTATTCACATGTGAATAATACAAATACAGTCTATTATACAGCATTATTCACATGTGAATAATATAGAAAGTCTATTATACAGCATTATTCACATGTGAATAATATAAATACACTCTCAGCATTATTCACATGTGAATAATATAAATACAGTCTATTATACTGCACTATTCACATGTAAATAATATAAATACAGTATATTATACAGCATTATTCACATGTGAATAATATAGAAAGTCTATTATACAGCATTATTCACATGTGAATAATATAAATACAGTCTATTATACAGCATTATTCACATGTGAATAATATAAATACAGTCTCGGCATTATTCACATGTAAATAATATAAATACAGTCTATTATACAGCATTATTCACATGTAAATAATATAAATACAGTGTATTATACAGCATTATTCACATGTGAATAATATAAATAGTCTATTATACACCATTATTCACATGTAAATAATATAAATAGTCTATTATACAGCATTATTCACATGTGAATAATATAAATACAGTCTATTATACAGCATTATTCACATGTGAATAATATAAATACAGTCTATTATACAGCATTATTCACATGTGAATAATATAAATACAGTCTGTTATACTGCACTATTCACATGTAAATAATATAAATACAGTATATTATACAGCATTATTCACATGTGAATAATATAGAAAGTCTATTATACAGCATTATTCACATGTGATTAATATAAATACAGTCTATTATACAGCATTATTCACATGTGAATAATATAAATACAGTCTATTATACAGCATTATTCACATGTGAATAATATAAATACAGTCTCAGCATTATTCACATGTAAATAATATAAATACAGTCTATTATACAGCATTATTCACATGTAAATAATATAAATAGTCTATTATACAGCATTATTCACATGTGAATAATATAAATACAGTCTATTATACAGCATTATTCACATGTGAATAATATAAATACAGTCTATTATACTGCACTATTCACATGTAAATAATAAAAATACAGTCTATTATACAGCATTATTCACATGTGAATAATATAAATACAGTCTATTATACAGCATTATTCACATGTGAATAATATAAATACAGTCTATTATACTGCACTATTCACATGTAAATAATATAAATACAGTATATTATACAGCATTATTCACATGTGAATAATATAGAAAGTCTATTATACAGCATTATTCACATGTGAATAATATAAATACAGTCTCAGCATTATTCACATGTAAATAAAATAAATACAGTCTATTATACAGCATTATTCACATGTAAATAATATAAATACAGTCTATTATACAGCATTATTCACATGTGAATAATATAAATACAGTCTATTATACAGCATTATTCACATGTGAATAATATAAATACAGTCTATTATACTGCACTATTCACATGTAAATAATATAAATACAGTATATTATACAGCATTATTCACATGTGAATAATATAGAAAGTCTATTATACAGCATTATTCACATGTGAATAATATAAATACAGTCTATTATACAGCATTATTCACATGTGAATAATATAAATACAGTCTCAGCATTATTCACATGTAAATAATATAAATACAGTCTATTATACAGCATTATTCACATGTAAATAATATAAATAGTCTATTATACAGCATTATTCACATGAGAATAATATAAATACAGTCTATTATACAGCAATATTCACATGTGAATAATATAAATACAGTCTATTATACAGCATTATTCACATGTGAATAATATAAATACAGTCTCAGCATTATTCACATGTAAATAATATAAATACAGTCTATTATACAGCATTATTCACATGTAAATAATATAAATAGTCTATTATACAGCATTATTCACATGAGAATAATATAAATACAGTCTATTATACAGCAATATTCACATGTGAATAATATAAATACAGTCTATTATACTGCACTATTCACATGTAAATAATATAAATACAGTATATTATACAGCATTATTCACATGTGAATAATATAGAAAGTCTATTACACAGCATTATTCACATGTGAATAATATAAATACAGTCTATTATACAGCATTATTCACATGTGAATAATATAAATACAGTCTATTAAACAGCATTATTCACTTGTAAATAATATAAATAGTCTATTATGCAGCATTATTCACATGTGAATAATATAGTCTATTATACAGCATTAGACTTAGACTTAGACTTCCTTTTTATTGTCATTCAAATTTGAACTTTACAGCACAGATAAGAACAACATTTCGTTACATAAGCTCATGGTAGTGCAGGATAAAAAAGCAATAAGGTGCACATATAAATAAATAAATATATATAAATAATATATAAATATATATATAAAATAAATAAATATATAGATTACTGTACAGATAAATATAGTACACTTTTTCACATGCGTCCACGTTTATGGATTATTCACATGTAAATAATATAAATAGTCTATTATACAGCATTATTCTCATGTGAATAATATAAATACAGTCTATTATACAGCATTATTCACATGTGAATAATATAAATACAGTCTATTATACAGCATTATTCACATGTGAATAATATAAATACAGTCTATTATACAGCATTATTCACATGTGAATAATATAAATACAGTCTATTATACAGCATTATTCTCATGTGAATAATATAAATACAGTCTATTATACAGCATTATTCACATGTGAATAATATACATATACTCTACATTTAAGTACAGTCAAGAAGGAACATATGCATTATACAGTCTGATGGCTGTCGGTATGAAGGACCTTATTGCGGTTGTTTGGGACCGATAACTTCCTCAAAGTAGAATTACTATTAATCAATTGAATATTTTTATATTTAGATTATAAGAAAAACTATATCCAACCTTTTAAACAAGAAATAACACATAGTGACTTACACTAATTCCACCCAATATAGTAACCCTTCAATTTGTTCTATTATAGCAATGTTCTTCAACCTTTTTTGAGCCAAGGCACATTCTTTGCGTTGAAAAAATGCGGAGGCACACCACCAGCAGAAATCATTAAAAAAAGAAACTCAGTTGACAGTAAAAAGTCATCGTCGCAATTGTTGGATATGACTTTAAAGCATAACCAAGCATGCATCACTATAGCTCTTGTCTCAAAGTAGGTGTACTGTCACCACCTGTCCCATCACCCCCCGACTTATTTGGAGTTGTTTGCTGTTTTCCTGTGTGTAGTGTTTTAGTTCTTGTCTTGCGCTCCTATTTTGGTGGCTTTTTCTCTTTTTTTTGGTATTTTCCTGTAGCAGTTTCATGTCTTCCTTTGAGCGATATTTCCCGCATCTACTTTGTTTTAGCAATCAAGAATATTTCAGTTTTACCTGATTGTGATGACTTGCATTGATTGGAATCAGACAGTGGTGATAACGTCCGCATTTTCGAATGGAGGAGAAAAAAAAGTCCTCCTTTCTGTCCAATACCACATGAAAGTGGTTGGTTTTTGGCATCTTATTTGTCCAGCTTCCGTACTCCTTTGTATACACTTTACAAGAAATACATTGTCGGCAAACTCCGTAGCTTGCTAGCTTGTGCACGCCAGCTTTCTGAGACTCTTATTTTGGTAGCGCAGGCAGGATGAAGCAGAGCTTTTATTGTGCAACTGTGCAGTCGGTCTTTGGAGTTTTGACGACAGGTACGGCGCCATAGTCTGGGGGCGTGATTGGGGGCGGGGCTAAGAGGGGAGGAGTATATTTACAGCTAGAATTCACCAAGTCAAATATTTCTCATATATATATATACATATATATATATATATATATATATATATATATATATATATATATATATATATATATATATATATATATATATACATAGGAAATACTTGACTTTCAGTGAATTCTAGCTATATATATATTTATTTTATTATATATATTATATATATATATATATATATATATATATATATATATATATATATATATATATATATATATAAATAAAAGAAATACTTGAATTTCAGTGTTCATTTATTTACACATATACCGTATTTTCCGCACTATAAGGCGCACCGGATTATTAGCCGCACCTTCAATGAATGGCATATTTCATAACTTTGTCCACCAATAAGCCGCCCCGGACTATAAGCCGCGCCTACGCTGCGCTAAAGGGAATGTCAAAAAAACAGTCAGATAGGTCAGTCAAACTTTAATAATATATTAAAAACCAGCGTTCTAACAACTCTGTTCACTCCCAAAATGTACGCAAATGTGCAATCACAAACATAGTAAAATTCAAAATAGTGCAGAGCAATAGCAACATAATGTTGCTCGAACGTTAATGTCACAACACACAAAATAAACATAGCGCTCACTTTCTGAAGTTATTCTTCATTCGTAAATCCTTCGTCTTCGGTGTCCGAAGTGAAAAGTTGGGCAAATTTACGATCCACTGGCAGATGTTGGCGTCGTCTGGCGCTGCCTCCTCGTCTTAGTGAAGGTGTGTTCGCCTTCTGTCATCCATTGTTCCCACGCAGTTAGCAGTCTAGCTTCGAATGCCCTGTTGACACCAATATCTAGCGGCTGGAGGTCTTTTGTCAATCCACCCGGAATGATGGCGAGTATTGAATTAAGCGCGTAAGCGTGTCTCTCAATGTGCTGTTATGAGCTAGCAAATATAACAACTACACTACCCAGCATGCAACGATAGTTACGAGCATGCGCGGTAGCCCTGAGAAGCGTTGTATGCTGGCAGTTAGAATGTGGTTATGAGCACGCTGTGAGTAAACGTTGAGAACTCAGTTAACACGCCTCGTCTGCATTATTTATAATTAGACAGACAACACACTTAATAGGAGCCATTTTGGGGTCTTTACATAAACACACAAATGGAAATGAAACGTCACATATCCCAGCATGCACCTCGCGCTTCTTCTACGGGGAAAAAAGATGGCGGCTGTTTACCGTAGTTGCGAGACCTAAACTTTATGAAAATGAATCTTAATATTTATCCATATATAAAGCGCACCGGGTTATAAGGCGCACTGTCAGCTTTTGAGAAAATTTGTGGTTTTTAGGTGCGCCTTATAGTGCGGAAAATACGGTACACACACATAACACTCATCTACTCATTGTTGAGTTAAGGGTTGAATTGTCCATCCTTGTTCTATTCTCTGTCACTATTTTTCCAACCATGCTGAACACCCTTTCGCAGGTACCCAGAAAGGTTTCGAGTACCACCAAAAAAACTGAATCTCTGAAGACAGTATAAAAATCTGTGTTAAAGGTGTACAAATACTGTTTGTATAATAAGCATGTTATTTTTTTTACAAATGAGGGTTAAGAGTTCAGTACTAAAAAAAAAAAAAAGAAAAGAATGTGGCTTAAGTACAGTTTAATTAATTGAGCTGCTGCATTTTTTGGTTGGGTTGTTTATTTATTTTGAGTAACTTCTATACATTTCTAAAAGGGGAGGAATGTAATAGTGATCTATGTTTGTCTGTTGCCATCTCCTGGTGAATGTTGGCTATAGCGCACTGGGGTTACTTTTTGGTTGGCCAACGATTTACTTGGTGTTGCGCACCTGACGTCACTCAGGTCCGCATGGAGCTGGAGGGGGCGTGGCTTCCAGCTCCGCCTGAATTTCGGGAGAAAATTTGTCCCGGGAGGTTTTCGGGAGAGGCGCTGAATTTCGGGAGTCTCCCGGAAAATCCGGGAGGGTTGGCAAGTATGCTCAACAACAACACATCATTTGCAGACTATAATCACAAGTTTGCCAAAAATATTTTGAACCCAAATAGGTGAAATTAGATCATCTCCCACGGCACACCAGACTGTATGTTTGAAAAACAATGGCCTATAAAGTTCTTCAACTGTGTCTTTGTCCGTACAGATTCCAGTTCCTCTCCCTGCTCCAGCTCCCCCAACTCACCAGTCCCCCAGGCCCGTCCCAGCTCCCTTCACGTCCTGGGCCGCTACACCAAGGCGGGTCGCTGCAAGTCCACCAGCAGCATCCCTCCGTCGCCGCTGGCCTGCATCCCGCCTCCTCAGCCTCTGTCTCCTCAGTGCTCGCCCTCCTGCCTCCCCAGCCACCCCAGGTCCCTGCAGGGCTTTCACGGTAAGACACTGTCCCCTCCCACTATTGCCCGCCACTCCGTGCGTCCCCGCAGTGCCGAGCCGCCGCGCTCGCCGCTCCTCAAGAGGGTGCAGTCGGCGGAGAGGCTGACCGGCGATAAAGCGACGGGCGGCTACCACGGCGACAGGAAGGCCTACAGCACCCGCCGCCATACCCTGGAGGTGCCTCTGTCCGAGGGCGAAGACGTGGAAGAGGACAGCGCCACGGGGTTCGTATGTGTTGGTGAACACGGCCGCCAGGGACTGTGCGTCGGGGGGCCAAGAGGCCACCCGGACCTGATGGGCGGAGCCTCTTCTTCCTCCCCACAACACCGCGGCAACCATCACTCCAAAGAGGTGGTCGTCATGAGGAAGCTGGCTCTGTCGGAGCGCCGGGACTCCTTTAAGAAACAGGAGGCCGTGCAAGAAGTGAGCTTTGACGATTTGGACGAGAGGGAGGCCACGCCCGGCCCCAAGCTTCCTGTCACTCAATCGAAGGCGTTCAAGGCGTCCTGGCTCGACTCCGGTCCCAAGCTGGAAGGGAAAGCATCGCCGGATACGGCAGCACCGCAGAAGGCCAAGTCCAAAGATAAAGAGAGGATCTAGTCGGGTAGTCACTTAGCAGCAGAGGAACTGCACTTTTTTAGAATTTTGCCCATCTTTCACAATCATTATGTAAGACAAGAACACATTTTTATTAGGGCCCGCATGGCCCATTGCATAAGGACTCCCACAGGGAGTCCTTATGCAATGGGACATAAGGACCTATTGAATTTGTAAGGTTTTATTCTTTATTATTATTATTCTTCCGCAACTTTGCGCTGTAATTTGACCCCCTTAACATACTTCAAAACTCACCAAATTTTACACACACATCAGTAATAAACGGCAAAACTTTTTATCAAAAAACCAAACCCCAAAACTCAAAATTGCGCTCTAGCGCCCCCTAGGAAAAAGAAAACTAGACTGCCTGTAACTCCCACTAGGAAGGTCGGAGAGACATGAAACAAAAACCTTTATGTAGGTCTGACTTAGACCTAGATTTCATAATAGTATATTCTCGGGCAAAAATCAACAGGAAGTTGGCAATTCCCCCTTCAAGACAAAAAAGTACTAAAAACAGTCAATTTTGTCTCTTTGAGCTGTATTTTCACCCTCTTAACATGCTCCAAAACTCACCAAACTGAACACACACATCAGGACTGGCAAAAAATTGCGATCTAACAAAAAAACCTAACCCCAAATCTCAAAATTGCGCTCTAGCGCAATTTTTTAATAAAACGGCGACAAAACTGCAACTCGGAAGAAAAAAATGACAAAACTGCCTGTAACTCCCACTGGGAAGGTCGGAGAGACATGAAACAAAAACCTCTCTGTAGGTCTCACTTAGACCTACATTTCATAGATTGACAACCCTCAGCAAAAATCAACAGGAAGTTTGCAATTTCCCCTTCAAAACAAAATTTTTTTATGAACCGGTCACTTCTCTTCAAACATTATCTCCTCTGAGCGCGTTTGTCGTTTCAGCTTCAAACTAACACAGGAGAGAGATTGAACCCTTCCAAATAAAAGTTATCGCAAGAATCTTTCTAACTGCTCCGGTTTTGATTTTATGAGCCTTCAAAGAACCGCTGCGCTGATGCTGCTGCGCTGATGCTGCTGCGCTGCTGTTTTCTCAAGATGGCTGCTTAAAAGCAGGAAGCACCAGCGTGCCCACACAATGCAGACAAGGTAGGTACACTAGACAAAAGTATTGGGACAATTCGGACTAAAAGTAGACAAAAGTATTGGGACACTTAGGACTACCACTGGACAAAAGTATTGGGACACTTACTACTACCACTGAACAAAAGCATTGGGCAACTGGACAAAAGTATTGGGACACTTACACTGGACAAAAGTATTGGGACACTTGGGACTCAAACTTGACAAAAGTATTGGTACACTTAGGACTAGCACCTGCCAAATACGCGGGCCCGACCAACGCTGCTTGCAGCTTTAATTTTTAATGTATTTTAACTCCAAATGTGATCAAAAGTCCGCTTACAATGAAGCCAATGTTAGTCGCTCTATTCTGTCTATAGAGTCCTTAAAAAAACACCCAACACCTCCATTAAGGTTTTATATACATGATGTAAGTATATATGTCATGTAATAACATTTATAATATGTAATAAATACATGATGTAAGTATATATGTCATGTAGTAACATAATAACATGTAATATATACATGATGTAAGTATATATGTCATGTAGTAACATTTATAATAACATGTAATATATACATGATGTGAGTATATATGTCATGTAATAACATAACATGTAATATATACATGATGTAAGTATATATTTAATGTAGTAACATTCATAATAACATGTATTATATATATGATGTAAGTATATATGGAATGTAGTAACATTTATAATATCATGTAATATATATATGATTTAAGTATATATGTAATATAATAACATTTAATATATACATGATGTAAGTATACATATAATGTAGTAACATAATAACATGTAATATATACTTGATGTAAGTATATATGTAATGTAGTAACATTTATAATATTTAATACATACTTGATGTAAGTATATATGTAATGTAGTAACATTCATAATAACATGTAATACATACATGATGTAAGTACCGTATTTTTGGAGTATAAGTCGCACCGGAGTATAAGTCGCACCTGCAGAAAATGCATAATAAAGAAGGAAAAAAACATATATAAGTCGCACTGGAGTATAAGTTGCATTTTTGGGGGGAAATTTATTAGATAAAAGCCAACACCAAGATTAGACATTTGAAAGGCAATTTCAAATAAATAAAGAATAGTGAACAACAGGCTGAATAAGTGTACGTTATATGAGGCATAAATAACCAACTGGTATGTTAACGTAACATATTATGGTAAGAGTCATTCAAATAACTATAACATAAAGAACATGCTATACGTTTACCAAACAATCTGT
>NC_084550.2:67535000-67600000 GCF_033978685.3 Nerophis lumbriciformis
AAACTGAGTACCACCTCGTATATTATATTCCAATATTTGAGCAAAATGAAGTCAATAGTGCGAAATAGGTCAACAAAGCAAAAGCTGCTATTGCTCTCAGTAAAATACTTTAAAGCCCTCCTTTTTCATAAACAGTATACAGTAAGAATATTTTTTTAACAAGACGGTACAAAAAAATAACAAATTTGTCATGTTTTTGGACATCACTACTTGCCGTAGTTTTGAAGCAATGCATGATGGGAATATGGATGTTGTGTTGTCATTGCATTAAAACGTGCCGGCTCGAATAAACACACACTGCCTGCCTACTTCATGGTTTATTGATTGATTGATTGATATATGTATAATCACACAACAGTATCGATTTCATACCGATGCCACTTCAATACGGATAATAAACGTGCCGATGTTGGGATCGGAGTAGCAAAATGACTTGACAACGTTCGTGCCCAACAGAGCAGTCGGCAGCCTTCGGGAGTGAGGCTTTCGTCCTTTTCCGTCAGAGCTTCGGCTCTTTCCGTCCGCCTCCTCGGGAGTTCTCACGCCCCCCCCCCCCCCGCCCCACCTCCCCGTGCTGGAAAATGGCTGTGCGGGGCAGCAGGGAGTTATGACCGGGGAAAGGAAGCAAGGAGACGCTGCAGAGAAACAAGAAGGACTTTCCTCTACAAGTTCCGCGCACAACTGGGGGAAAAAAGTACTTTTGGGACGCGCCACAGTCTGACATTTTGGACTTCTTTCAGCCGACGCAGCTAAAAAGTGAGAAGACTGAAGAAATATCCACGGGTGAGTTTTTCTCTCCCCCCCCCTCACCCCCCACTCGAGTTATTGCACATTTCCAGTACGGCCACTGGAACTTTCTAGAAAAATGGTGGCAGCTCTGCAAGCGCACTCGCTTTTGCAAGTTTCGCCACTTTTGTGGTGGCTAACTTTGTTCAGAAAGTAGCTAACTGTAATGTTTCGCTACTTTTATTCATGTGGCGAAACTAAGCTAGCTCGAGTTTATTTTGCTCGCATTTCACTTGTTTATTGTTTTTTTTAATGAAGTAGCAACACAACTTTGATAATTCATAATACAGACAATTTATTTTGGGTTTACTGCTCAAAGTCTTAACGAGTAATTAACTGTTCGAAGCTAATTTGACGCACACTTGCATCACTCGTCATAGTTTAGGCCTTATTAGCATAATTGCTGATTTGGCAATAAAGACGTCATGAAAAGTGCCTTAAAAGGTAAGCTGTTTGTATATATAAATAAAAAGATATATATATATATATATATATATTTTTTTTTTTTT
Source organism: Nerophis lumbriciformis (assembly GCF_033978685.3). Taxonomy (NCBI): domain Eukaryota; kingdom Metazoa; phylum Chordata; class Actinopteri; order Syngnathiformes; family Syngnathidae; genus Nerophis; species Nerophis lumbriciformis. The sequence continues at coordinate 67,536,296 of NC_084550.2, forward strand.
GCAAAAAAAAGTCATCAAATCATACATGCTTTATCTCGTGGGTGTCCAAAGTGTGGCACGGAGGCCTTATGCGGCCCGTGACACATTAAAAAAAAAAAATATTACTAAAAAGTGGAATAAAATTGCAAATAGGTGTAATGCACCGAGAAACACATATTTTAAAAATATTACAAAAAAGACATTAAAAAGTGGAACAAAATAGCAAACTAGTGTAATGTAACGAGAAACACACACATTTTAACAATTGTATTACAAAAAAGACAAGTGGAATAAAACAGCAAACGGGTGTAATGTCACAAGAAACACACATTAAAAAATTTATTTTACAAAAAAAGACATTAAAAAGTGGAACAAAATAGCAAACGTGTGTAATGTAACGAGAAACACACGCATTTTAAAAATAATATTACAAAAAAGACATTAAAAAGGGGAATAAATTAGTAAACTGGTGTAATATAATGAGAAACACACACATTTTAAAAATATTACAAAAAAGACATTACAAAGTGGAATAAAAGAGCAAACGTGTGTAATGCTGCCGTTGTGTCCTTGGGCAGGACACTTCACCCTTTGCCCCCGGTGCCACTCACACCGGTGAATTGAATGATGGTGGTGGTCGGAGGGGCCCTTGGTGCAAATTGCAGCCACGCTTCCGTCAGTCTACCCCAGGGCAGCTGTGGCTATGAAGGTAGCTTACCACCACCAGGTGTCAATGAATGATGGGTTCTACATGTAAAGCGACTTTGGGTACTTAGAAAAGCGCTAAAAAATCCCAGGTATTATTATTATTATTATTAATGTAACGAGAAGCACACACATTTTAAAAATAAAGTACAAAAAAGACATTAAAAAGTGGAATAAAATAGCAAATGGGTCTAATGTAACAAGAAACACACATTTTTAAAAATAATGTTATAAAAGAGACATCAAGTGGAATAAAATAGCAAACGGGTGTAATGTCACGAGAAACACACACATTTTAACAATTGTATTACAAAAAAGACAAAACGTGGAATAAAATAGAAAACAGGTGTAATGTCACAAGAAACACATTTTGAAAATAAAATTACAAAAAATGACATTAAAAAGTGGAATAAAAAAGCAAACTGGTGTAATGTAACGAGAAACACACACATTTTAAAAAATAAAGTACAAAAAAGACATTAAAAAGTGGAATAAAATAGAAAACAGGTGTAATGTCACAAGAAACACACATTTAAAAAAATAAAATGACAAAAAAGACATTAAAAAGTGGAATAAAAGAGCAAACTGGTGTAATGTAACGAGAAGCACACACATTTTAATAATAAAGTACAAAAAAGACATTAAAAAGTGGAATAAAATAGCAAACAGGTGTAATGTCACAAGAAACACATTTTAAAAATAAAATTACAAAAAAGACATTAAAAAGTGGAATAAAAAAGCAAACTGGTGTAATGTAACGAGAAACACACACATTTTAAAGAATAAAGTACAAAAAAGACATTAAAAAGTGGAATAAAATAGAAAACAGGTGTAATGTCACAAGAAACACACATTTAAAAAAATAAAATGACGAAAAAGACATTAAAAAGTGGAATAAAAGAGCAAACTGGTGTAATGTAACGAGAAGCACACACATTTTAATAATAAAGTACAAAAAAGACATTAAAAAGTGGAATAAAATAGCAAACAGGTGTAATGTCACAAGAAACACATTTTAAAAATAAAATTACAAAAAAGACATTAAAAAGTGGAATAAAAAAGCAAACTGGTGTAATGTAACGAGAAACACACATTTAAAAAAATAAAGTACAAAAAAGACATTAAAAAGTGGAATAAAATAGAAAACAGGTGTAATGTCACAAGAAACACACATTTAAAAAAATAAAATGACAAAAAAGACATTAAAAAGTGGAATAAAAGAGCAAACTGGTGTAATGTAATGAGAAGCACACACATTTTAATAAAGTACAAAAAAGACATTAAAAAGTGGAATAAAATAGCAAATGGGTCTAATGTAACGAGAAACACACATTTAAAAATAATGTTACAAAAGAGACAAAAAAGTGGAATGAAATAGCAAACGGGTGTAATGTCACGAGAAACACACACATTTTAACAATTGTATTAAACAAAGACAAAAAGTGGAATAAAGTAGCAAACGGGTGTAATGTACTGAGAAACACACATTTTAAAAATATTATTACAAAAAAGACATTAAAAAGTGGAATAAAAGAGCAAAATGGGGTAATGTAACGAGAAACACACTTTTTGTTTTTTTAAATAAAGTACAAAAAAGACATTAAGTGGAATAAAATAGCAAATGGGTGTAATGTAATGAGAAACACACATTTTAAATACATAATGTTACAAAAAAGACATTAAAAAGTGGAATAAAATAGAAAACAGGTGTAATGTCACAAGAAACACGCATTTTAAAAATAAAATTACAAAAACGACATTAAAAAGTGGAATAAAAGAGCAAAATGATGTGATGTAACGAGAAGCGCACACATTTTAAAAATAAAGTACAAACAAGACATTAAAAAGTGGAATAACATAGCAAATGGGTCTAATTAACGAGAAACACACATTTTAAAAATAATGTTACAAAAGAGACATAAAAAAGTGGAATAAAATAGCAAACGGGTGTAATGTAACGAGAAACACACACATTTTAACAATTGTATTACAAAAGAGACATAAACAAGTGGAATATCAATCAATCAATGTTTATTTATATAGCCCTAAATCACAAGTGTCTCAAAGGGCTGCACAAGCCACAACGGCATCCGCGGTACAGAGCCCACATAAGGGCAAGGAAAAACTCACAACCCAGTGGGACGTCGATGTGAATGACTATGAGAAACCTTGGAGAGGACCGCATATGTGGGTGACCCACCCCACCCCCTCTAGGGGAGACCGAATGCAATGGATGTCGAGTGGGTCTGACATAATATTGTGAAAGTCCAATATAAATAAAATAGCAAACGGGTGTAATGTAATGAGAAACACACACATTTTAACAATTGCATTACAAAAAAGACAAAAAGTGGAATAAAATAGAAAACAGGTGTAATGTCACAAGAAACACACATTTTAAAAATAAAATTACAAAAAAGACATTAAAAAGTGGAGTAAAATAGCAAACGGGTGTAATGTAACGAGAAATGCACACATTTAGCAATTGTATTAAAAAAAAGACAAAAAGTGGAATAAAGTAGCAAATGGGTGTAATGTACCGAGAAACACACATTTAAAAAATGTTATTACAAAAAATACATTAAAAAGTGGAACAAAATAGCAAACGTGTGTAATGTAACGAGAAACACACACATTTTAAAAATAAAGTACAAAAAAGACATTAAAAAGTGGAGCAAAATAGCAAATGGGTCTAATGTAACGAAAAACACACATTAAAAAAATAATGTTACAAAAAAGACATTAAAAAGTGGAATAAAATAGCAAACGGGTGTAATGTAACGAGAAATACACACATTTTAGCAATTGTATTAAAAAAAGACAAAAAGTGGAATAAAGTAGCAAACGGGTGTAATGTACAGAGAAACACACTTTAAAAAAATATTATTTCAAAAAAGACATTAAAAAGTGGAATAAAATAGAAAACAGGTGTAATGTCACAAGAAACACACATTTAAAAAAATAAAATGACGAAAAAGACATTAAAAAGTGGAATAAAAGAGCAAACTGGTGTAATGTAACGAGAAGCACACACATTTTAATAATAAAGTACAAAAAAGACATTAAAAAGTGGAATAAAATAGCAAACAGGTGTAATGTCACAAGAAACACATTTTAAAAATAAAATTACAAAAAAGACATTAAAAAGTGGAATAAAAAAGCAAACTGGTGTAATGTAACGAGAAACACACATTTAAAAAAATAAAGTACAAAAAAGACATTAAAAAGTGGAATAAAATAGAAAACAGGTGTAATGTCACAAGAAACACACATTTAAAAAAATAAAATGACAAAAAAGACATTAAAAAGTGGAATAAAAGAGCAAACTGGTGTAATGTAATGAGAAGCACACACATTTTAATAAAGTACAAAAAAGACATTAAAAAGTGGAATAAAATAGCAAATGGGTCTAATGTAACGAGAAACACACATTTAAAAATAATGTTACAAAAGAGACAAAAAAGTGGAATGAAATAGCAAACGGGTGTAATGTCACGAGAAACACACACATTTTAACAATTGTATTAAACAAAGACAAAAAGTGGAATAAAGTAGCAAACGGGTGTAATGTACTGAGAAACACACATTTTAAAAATATTATTACAAAAAAGACATTAAAAAGTGGAATAAAAGAGCAAAATGGGGTAATGTAACGAGAAACACACTTTTTGTTTTTTTAAATAAAGTACAAAAAAGACATTAAGTGGAATAAAATAGCAAATGGGTGTAATGTAATGAGAAACACACATTTTAAATACATAATGTTACAAAAAAGACATTAAAAAGTGGAATAAAATAGAAAACAGGTGTAATGTCACAAGAAACACGCATTTTAAAAATAAAATTACAAAAACGACATTAAAAAGTGGAATAAAAGAGCAAAATGATGTGATGTAACGAGAAGCGCACACATTTTAAAAATAAAGTACAAACAAGACATTAAAAAGTGGAATAACATAGCAAATGGGTCTAATTAACGAGAAACACACATTTTAAAAATAATGTTACAAAAGAGACATAAAAAAGTGGAATAAAATAGCAAACGGGTGTAATGTAACGAGAAACACACACATTTTAACAATTGTATTACAAAAGAGACATAAACAAGTGGAATATCAATCAATCAATGTTTATTTATATAGCCCTAAATCACAAGTGTCTCAAAGGGCTGCACAAGCCACAACGGCATCCGCGGTACAGAGCCCACATAAGGGCAAGGAAAAACTCACAACCCAGTGGGACGTCGATGTGAATGACTATGAGAAACCTTGGAGAGGACCGCATATGTGGGTGACCCACCCCACCCCCTCTAGGGGAGACCGAATGCAATGGATGTCGAGTGGGTCTGACATAATATTGTGAAAGTCCAATATAAATAAAATAGCAAACGGGTGTAATGTAATGAGAAACACACACATTTTAACAATTGCATTACAAAAAAGACAAAAAGTGGAATAAAATAGAAAACAGGTGTAATGTCACAAGAAACACACATTTTAAAAATAAAATTACAAAAAAGACATTAAAAAGTGGAGTAAAATAGCAAACGGGTGTAATGTAACGAGAAATGCACACATTTAGCAATTGTATTAAAAAAAAGACAAAAAGTGGAATAAAGTAGCAAATGGGTGTAATGTACCGAGAAACACACATTTAAAAAATGTTATTACAAAAAATACATTAAAAAGTGGAACAAAATAGCAAACGTGTGTAATGTAACGAGAAACACACACATTTTAAAAATAAAGTACAAAAAAGACATTAAAAAGTGGAGCAAAATAGCAAATGGGTCTAATGTAACGAAAAACACACATTAAAAAAATAATGTTACAAAAAAGACATTAAAAAGTGGAATAAAATAGCAAACGGGTGTAATGTAACGAGAAATACACACATTTTAGCAATTGTATTAAAAAAAGACAAAAAGTGGAATAAAGTAGCAAACGGGTGTAATGTACAGAGAAACACACTTTAAAAAAATATTATTTCAAAAAAGACATTAAAAAGTGGAATGAAATAGCAAACAGGTGTAATGTCACGAGAAACACACATTTTAAAAATAGTATTACTAAAAAGTGGAATAAAATAGCAAACGGGTGTAATGTACAGAGAAACACACTTTAAAAAAACATTATTTCAAAAAAGACATTAAAAAGTGGAATGAAATAGCAAACAGGTGTAATGTCACGAGAAACACACATTTTAAAAATAGTATTACTAAAAAGTGGAATAAAATAGCAAACGGGTGTAATGTACCGAGAAACACACATTTAAAAAATATTATTACAAAAAAGACATTAAAAAGTGGAACAAAATAGCAAACGTGTGTCATGTAACAAGAAACACACACATTTAAAAAAATAAAGTACAAAAAAGACATTAAAAAGTGGAATTAAATAGCAAATGGGTCTAATGTAACGAGAAACACACATTTAAAAAATAATGTTACAAAAAAGACATGAAAAAGTGGAATAAAAAAGCAAACGGGTGTAATGTACCGAAAAACACACATTTAAGAAAATATTACAAAAAGACAATAAAAAGTGGAATAAAATAGCAAACTGGTGTAATGTAACGAGAAACACACGTTTAAACAATTGTATTAAAAAAAAGACAAAAAGTGGAATAAAGTAGCAAACGGGTGTAATGTACAGACAAACACACTTTAAAAAAACATTATTTCAAAAAAGACATTAAAAAGTGGAGTGAAATAGCAAACAGGTGTGATGTCACGAGAAACACACATTTTAAAAATAGTATTACTAAAAAGTGGAATAAAATAGCAAACGGGTGTAATGTACCGAGAAACACACATTTAAAAAATATTATTACAAAAAAGACATTAAAAAGTGGAACAAAATAGCAAACGTGTGTAATGTAACGAGAAACACACACATTTTAAAAATAAAGTACAAAAAAAAACATTTAAAAGTGGAATAAAATAGCAAATGGGTGTAATGTCACGAAAAACACACATTTTAAAAATTGTATTAAAAAAAAGACCAAAAGTGGAACAAAATAGCAAACGGGTGTAATGTCACAAGAAACACACATTTAAAAAAATAATATTACAAAAAAAACATTAAAAACTGGAATAAAATAGCAAACGGGTGTAATGTCACGAGAAACACACACATTTTAACAATTGTATTACAAAAAAGACAAAAAGTGGAATAAAATAGAAAACAGGTGTAATGTCACAAGAAACACACATTTTAAAAATAAAATTACAAAAAAGATATTAAAAAGTGGAATAAAAGTGCAAACTGGTGTAATGTAATGAGAAACACACATTTTAAAAATAAAGTACAAAAAAGACATTAAAAAGTGGAATAAAATAGCAAATGGGTGTAATGTATTGAGAAGTACACACATTTTAAAAATGTTAAAAAAAAGACAAAAAGTGGAATAAAATAGCAAATAGGTCCAATGTAACAAGAAACGCATACATTTTAAAAATAATATTACGAAAAGACAATAGAAAGTGGAATAAAATGGCAAACGGGTGTAATGTACCGAGCAACTAGGGCTGGGCGATATGGCCTTTTTTTAATATCGCGATATGTTTAGGCCATGTCACGATACACCATATATATCTCCATATTTTGCCGTAGCCTTGAATGAACACTTGATGCATATAATCACAGCAGTATGATGATTCTATGTGTCTACGGTACATTAAAACATTCTTCTTCATACTGCATTCATACATGCTACTTTTAAAGGATTTGCAAATCATTGTATTCTGTTTTTATTTACCACTTACACAACGTGCCAACTTCACTGGTTTTTGGTTTTGTAGAAAACAACACAATAAAATAGTAAAAACAGACTTGGGGACATTCCCTTTTCGGTTTATGAGTACCGTATTTTTCGGAGTATAAGTCGCACCGGAGTATAAGTCGTACCTGCCGAAAATGCATAATAAAGAAGGAAAAAAACATATATAAGTCGCACTGGAGCCCGGCCGAACTATGAAAAAAACTGCGACTTATAGTCCGAAAAATACGGTATATATACTGTATGTATATATATATATATATATATATATATATATATATATATATATATATTGTTTTGCAATATTTTCAATTAAGATTTTTGCAAGTGTTTCCAGAATTTTCATGACTTTTCACTAGCAACAATAGTAGCATCTTCTTCCGGTGTTATTATAGAACATAGTCGTGTTTAGAGACTCTACTTCTGTCCCTCGCTGCAGCAAGCATGATGTCACACTTGCTTGGCGCTGTTGCTCTAGTTTTTTCTTCAAAGCCGCCAATGTCCTCTTAATACAAACCCCGTTTCCATGTGAGTTGGGAAATTGTGTTAGATGTAAATATAAACGGAATACAATGATTTGCAAATCCTTTTCAACCCATATTCAGTTGAATATGCTACAAAGACAACATATTTGATGTTCAAACTGATAAACTTTTTTTTTTTGTGCAAATAATCATTAACTTTAGAATTTGATGCCAGCAACACGTGACAAAGAAGTTGGGAAAGGTGGCAATAAATACTGATAAACTTGAGGAATGCTCATCAAACACTTATTTGGAACATCCCACAGGTGAACAGGCAAAATGGGAACAGGTGGGTGCCATGATTGGGTATAAAAGTAGATTCCATGAAATGCTCAGTCATTCACAAACAAGGATGGGGCGAGGGTCACCACTTTGTCAACAAATGCGTGAGCAAATTGTTGAACAGTTTAAGAAAAACCTGTCTCAACCAGCTATTGCAAGGAATTTAGGGATTTCACCATCTACGGTCCGTAATATCATCAAAGGGTTCAGAGAATCTGGAGAAATCACTGCACGTAAGCAGCTAAGCCCGTGACCTTCCATCCCTCAGGCTGTACTGCATCAACAAGCGACATCAGTGTGTAAAGGATATCACCACATGGGCTCAAGAACACTTCAGAAACCCACTGTTAGTAACTGCAGTTGGTCGCTACATCTGTAAGTGCAAGTTAAAACTTTCCTATGCAAGGCGAAAACCGTTTATCAACAACACCCAGAAAAGCCGTCTGCTTCGCTGGGCCTGAGCTCATCTAAGATGGACTGATCCAAAGTGTAAAAGTGTTCTGTGGTCTGACGAGTCCACATTTCAAATTGTTTTTGGAAACTGTGGACGTCGTGTCCTCTGGACCAAAGAGGAAAAGAACCATCCGGATTGTTATACGCGCAAAGTTGAAAAGCCAGCATCTGTGATGGTATGGGGGTGTATTAGTGCCCAAGACATGGGTAACTTACACATCTGTGAAGGCACCATTAATGCTGAAAGGTACATACAGGTTTTGGAGCCACATACAGGTAAAAGCCAGTAAATTGGAATATTTTGAAAAACTTGATTTATTTCAGTAATTGCATTCAAAAGGTGTAACTTGTACATTATATTTATTCATTGCACACAGACTGATGCATTCAAATGTTTATTTCATTTAATTTTGATGATTTGAAGTGGCAACAAATGAAAATCCAAAATTCTGTGTGTCACAAAATTAGAATATTACTTAAGGCTAATACAAAAAAGGGATTTTTAGAAATGTTGGCCAACTGAAAAGTATGAAAATGAAAAATATGAGCATGTACAATACTCAATACTTGGTTGGAGCTCCTTTTGCCTCAATTACTGCGTTAATGCGGCGTGGCATGGAGTCGATGAGTTTCTGGCACTGCTCAGGTGTTATGAGAGCCCAGGTTGCTCTGATAGTGGCCTTCAACTCTTCTGCGTTTTTGGGTCTGGCATTCTGCATCTTCCTTTTCACAATACCCCACAGATTTTCTATGGGGCTAAGGTCAGGGGAGTTGGCGGGCCAATTTAGAACAGAAATACCATGGTCCGTAAACCAGGCACGGGTAGATTTTGCGCTGTGTGCAGGCGCCAAGTCCTGTTGGAACTTGAAATCTCCATCTCCATAGAGCAGGTCAGCAGCAGGAAGCATGAAGTGCTCTAAAACTTGCTGGTAGACGGCTGCGTTGACCCTGGATCTCAGGAAACAGAGTGGACCGACACCAGCAGATGACATGGCACCCCAAACCATCACTGATGGTGGAAACTTTACACTAGACTTCAGGCAACGTGGATCCTGTGCCTCTCCTGTCTTCCTCCAGACTCTGGGACCTCGATTTCCAAAGGAAATGTAAAATTTGCATGGTTGGGTGATGGTTTGGGGTGCCATGTCATCTGCTGGTGTCGGTCCACTCTGTTTCCTGAGATCCAGGGTCAACGCAGCCGTCTACCAGCAAGTTTTAGAGCACTTCATGCTTCCTGCTGCTGACCTGCTCTATGGAGATGGAGATTTCAAGTTCCAACAGGACTTGGCGCCTGCACACAGCGCAAAATCTACCCGTGCCTGGTTTACGGACCATGGTATTTCTGTTCTAAATTGGCTCGCCAACTCCCCTGACCTTAGCCCCATAGAAAATCTGTGGGGTATTGTGAAAAGGAAGATGCAGAATGCCAGACCCAAAAACGCAGAAGAGTTGAAGGCCACTATCAGAGCAACCTGGGCTCTCATAACACCTGAGCAGTGCCAGAAACTCATCGACTCCATGCCACGCCGCATTAACGCAGTAATTGAGGCAAAAGGAGCTCCAACCAAGTATTGAGTATTGTACATGCTCATATTTTTCATTTTCATACTTTTCAGTTGGCCAACATTTCTAAAAATCCCTTTTTTGTATTAGCCTTAAGTAATATTCTAATTTTGTGACACACGGAATTTTGGATTTTCATTTGTTGCCACTTCAAATCATCAAAATTAAATGAAATAAACATTTGAATGCATCAGTCTGTGTGCAATGAATAACTATAATGTACAAGTTACACGTTTTGAATGCAATTACTGAAATAAATCAAGTTTTTCAAAATATTCTAATTTACTGGCTTTTACCTGTATGTTGCCATCCAAGCAACGTTATCATGGACGCCCCTGCTTATTTCACCAAGACAATGCCAAGCCATGTGTTACAACAGCATGGCTTCCTAGTAAAAGATTGCAGTGACATTAAGGGGAAACCCTGCATTCATTGATCTTGAACTTTTTGAAGACTCATTATTGGTATGGCCAATACTGCCCTTGTAACTACTCTGTATTGGGTCGATTCCCAAATTTGTAGTATCGCCCAAAACTAATGTAAAGTATTCAAACAACATAAGCGTGACTGCATGTTACAGCAGAAAGTAACTACATATTTACAATAAATTAGCAAGTAGATGAATATAAGATTTGAGAAAAAAATTCAACTAATGATGGAATGTGTTACGTTAGCAGTCAAATTGGGATCCTCTGTAACTTGGTAAATGGTTCTATCATCTTTTACATACCAAATAATATATTTTGATATATATAGTTTTCTGCAATATAGATTTTAAGCCATATCACTCATCCTTAATGAAAACATATTGACTAGAATTGATTATTTGTAGTTTCACCATTGAGTAAAATTGTTCTGCAACACATTGCAGCATCCGGTATAGAGTTGTGTTTCTAAAGTTGCCATATTGTGCTCCTCGTTAAAAAATAACGGGCATAAGTGAGTATCTTAGTCTTATGAGGTTTTGGCAGATGATTTGGCAGCGTGCTGGCATTTAGTTGATGCTGCTTTGACTTACCCAAACCTCCATTTTAGGAGAAGCGGTGGCAAGCTCCTGAAAGGTGGGCCTGTCTCTGGGCCGTGGCGCAGTAGACTTTTCACTTGCATGTGGCTCCGTGGCCCCCAGCCAGGCTGCATGCGTGGTGCCTCATTCAGCAGCACGCCCATAAAGTCCAACACCAGCATTAATTGTTTCCTTACATGCGCAAGCAACTCTTTTCCACTTTCCAACCACCAACCATTTGTTTTGCCTCCACTGTCATTTAAAAATAGATAATACCCTTTTTATTTCGTAATGTCCACTTTTAATTTCATCATTTTGACATTTTATCTCATAATCATGATTTTTCTTCTCATAATTTAATCTTATAATTTTCCTCTTTGTTTCATAATCATATTTTTTGTATTTCATAATTTAAGATTTTTATTTCATAATTTCATAATTTGTATTTGGACTTTTTATCAACAATTATCATATCTAATAATTGAGACATTTTAGCTCATATTTGTGCCTTGCTATCTTATAATTGTACTTTTGTTTCATAATCATATTTTTGTGTTGCATATTTTAACATTTTTATTTCATAATTTGGACTTTTTATTTTGACTTGTTATCAAGAATGATAACATTTATCTGATAATTTCGACATATTAACTCATATTTTTGCCTTTTTATCTCACAATTTTGCTTTTTATCTCTACTTTGACTTTTTATCTCATCAGGTTTTTTTATTTTGACATTTTATTTCCTATCATGACTTTTTATCTCATAATTTCGACTTTTTATTTAATAGTTTTGACATTTTATCTCATATTCATAATTCATAATTTTGATCTCAGGATTTAGACTTTTTATGTACTTTCTATCTAATAATTTTTATTTCATCATTTTGACATTATATCTTACAATTTTACTTTGTTTCATAATCATAATTTTTTTTATCTCATTTAGAATTTTTATTTCAGAATTTCAACTTTGTCAAGAATTATAATATCTAATAATTTCGACATTTTAATTAATATTTTTGCCTTTTTATCTCACAATTTTGCTTAGTATCTCTATTTTGACTTTTTATCTCATAATTACGAGGTTTTTTATTTTGACTTTTTATCTCCTATCATGACTTTCTATCTCATAATTTCAACTTTTTATTTCATCATTTTGACATTTTATCTCATAATCATGATTTTTCTAATTTTTCTCATCATTTTTGTTCTCATAATTTCGAATTTATATCTTATAATTTTCCTTTTTGTTTCATAATCATATTTTTTGTATCATAATTTAGAATTTGTATTTCATAATTTCATCATTTGTATTTAGACATTTTATCAACAATTATAATATCTAATAATTTCGACATTTTAGCTCATCTTTTTGCTTTGCTATCTCACAATTTCTAATTTATATATTGTAATTTACTTTTGTTTCATAATCATATTTTTGTATTGCATATTTTAACATTTATATTCCATAATTTTGACTGTATTTTGACTTTTTTTTTATCAAGAATGATAACATTATGTAATAATTTCGACATTTTAGCTCATTTTTGCCTTTATCTCACAATTTTGCTTTGAATCTCTACTTTGACTATCTCATAATTACGAGGTTTTTTATTTTGACATTTTATCTTCTATCATGACTTTTTATGTCATAATTTCGACTTTTTATTTAATAGTTTTGACATTTTATCTCATATTCATAATTTTTACTCTGAGGATTTCGACTTTTTATGTACTTTCTATCTAATTTTTATTTCATCATTTTGACATTTGATCTCATGATTTTTTTCTCATAATTTTGACTTTATATATTAAAATTTTACTTTGTTTCATAATCATAATTTTTTTTCTCATTTAGAATTTTTATTTCAGAATTTCGACTTTATCAAGAATTATAATATCTAATAATTTAAAAATTTTAACTCATATTTTTGCCTTTTTATCTCACAATTTTGCTTTGTATCTCATAATTACGAGGTTTTTTTATTTTGACTTTTTATCTCCTATCATGACTTTCTATATCATAATTTCAACTTTTTATTTCATCATTTTGACATTTTATCTCATGATTTTTGTTCTCATAATGACAAATTTATGTCTTATAATTTTCCTTTTTGTTTCATAAACATATTTTTTGTATCTCATAATTTAGAATTATTTCATAATTTTGACTTTTAATTTTGACTTTTTATCAACAATTATAATATCTAATCATTTAGACATTTTAGCTCATATTTTTGCCTTGCTATCTCACAATTTTGCGTTGTATCTCTATTTTGACTTTTTATCTCAGTTACGAGGTTTTTTATTTTGACATTTGATCTCCTATCATGACTTTTTATCTCATAATTTTGACTTTTTATTTAATAATTTTGACATTTCATCTCATATTCATAATTCATAATTTTGACTATCTCATGATTTCGACTTTTTATGTACTTTCTATCTCATCATTTTGACTTTTTATTTAATCATTTTGACATTTTATCTCATATTCACAATTTTGACTACATCATGATTATGACTTTTTTATGTACTTTCTATCTCATAATTTTGACTTTATTTCATCATTTTAACATTTTATCTCATAATCATGATTTATTTTCTCATAATTTTGACCTTATATCTTACAATTTTACTTTTTGTTTCTTAATCATAATTTTTTATCTCATAATTTAGAAATTTTATTTCAGAATTTCGACTTTTTATTTCGACTTTATCAAGAATTATAATTTCGACATTTTAACTCATATTTTTGCCTTTTTATCTCCAAATTTTGCTTTGTATCTCTATTTTGACTTATCTCATTAGTTTTTTTATTTTGACTTCTCCTCTCATGACTTTTTATCTCATAATTTCAATTTCTTATTTAATCGTTTTGACATTTTATCTCATATTCATAATTCATCATTTTGACTATCACATGAATTCAACTTTTTATGTACTTTCCATCTCATAATTTCAACTTTTTATTTCATAATTTTGACATTTTATCTCATAATCATGATTTTTGTTCTCATAATTTCGAATGTATATCTTAATTTTACTTTTGTTTCATAATCATATTTTTGTATTACATATTTTAAAAACATTTATTTCATAATTTTGACTCTTTATTTTGACTTTTTATCAGGAATGATAACATTATCTAATAATTTCGACATTTATCTCATATTTTTGCCTTTTTATCTCACAATTTTGCATTGTATCTCTATTTTGACTTTTTATCTCATAATTACGATTTTTTTTGTTTTGACATTATCTCCTATCATGACTTTTTATCTCATAATTTAAACTTTTATTTAATCATTTTGAAATTTTATCTCATATTCATAATTCATCATTTTGACTCTATCTCATGATTTCAACTTTTTATGTACTTTCTATCTCATAATTTTGATTTTGTATTTTGTAATTTCAATTTATCATTTTGACTTTTTATCAAATAACTAACTTTTATCCTAAAATTTTGACTTTCTAATATCATAAATTCAACTTTTTATCTAATAATTCTGACTTTATCTCACGAGTGTTCGCGGTCCACATAAAATATTGTGGCAGGCCAGATTTGGCCCCTGGGCCTTGAGTTTGACACCTGTGGTTTAAACATACAAAATTACCTAAAAAGATAGCATAAGACATGTTAAGTATAAAAAACTATGATGTTTGTCTAAACACAAAATTAGCAACAAAACCAGCATAAAATGTTATCATGCTAATGTTCTAACTGAAGTATTCTAACAGCAATGGGTGTGGGATAGCATTGTTTTAGCACAGTTTTAATCATCAATAAAATACAGTATAATTAGGGCTGCAACATTTAGTCGACATTGTCGACAATAAAATTTATGGCCGACAATTATATTTAAGACATGATGTCGCACATTTGGAGGTAAGAGTGTTAGCTTCTACCTTGCGTGAGACCAAGTTGTGTGAAAAATAACTTAATCATTTTAGACAAAGTCAACATAAAATCGATTAAATAGTCAACATTTTAATCATCAGTGTGCAGCTTTTTAAACATCACTAAATTATTTTCTTTTTGAGGAAGTTAGATTTTTGTTGTTTTCATTGCTGCTATTTTAACTGTTTTTTTTAAATACATAAACAAGGTTAATTGTTTTGTTTTTTTAGCACTTTTCCTTTCTTTTAAATGCACAACATTTTATTAGTCATTTTATTTTGTGTAACAGCTGAATGAGCAGCACAGTTGCAGTATAAACAAATATTTATGAATGAATTAGTCATCTTTGTTGTTAGTAAGCACATGCCTAAAATAACTTAAGCTGCATTGAGAAGTCGACGGAAAAATTAGAGCCATTAAATATGTACACTTTGTTACCTTAAAGTTGACTAATCGACTATCAAAATAATGGTTAGTTGCAGCCCTGGTATAAATAACCATAAAATATGTCAAATTAAAGGCCTATGACTAATGTTAACGTTTAGAGCTGAGCTGCATACAGAATAACAACTAAGCGTGACAACGCTTTATAATAAATGCACACTTTAAAGCATTTTCAAAGCATATTTCCAACATGAATACTCATTATTAGGCAGTTTATAGACATAGTGATAGAACCATGTCTGAGTCATGTATTTACATACATGTTTTCAATGATCTAACAAACTATTGACAATACTTTAATAATGTAGAAATGCTGAATCAATCATTTATAGTATTTTTATAGATGAGCTTATTAATGAGTAAAACATTTATAACTAGAGGTGGGACTCTATGAGCACCTTTCGATTACGATTCAGGAGCTACAATTTGATTAAACATTGATTATCGATGCATCTTAAATTAATGTATATTCATGCTGTTTTACATTTCTTTTCCTTTTACTAAATAAGCGTTTTTCACTTGCAACTTTAATAAAACAGTGCATTTGTAAAAAGAAACAATTAAATAAATTCCCATTATATTTATTATGATCTATTAAATGTGTGCAAAACTGAAACATAAGTGCCCTAAAACAAAAGAGCTGGTCGGATCTCTCGGTGAGGTGACTCGCTGCAGTCACTTAAATTTTAGAACTGTCTGCATTATTTTATTTACAATAAATAAATCGATTATTAATGTTTACTAATCAATTTTATAATTGTCCATGACCGAATTGCAATTCATCTAAAAATCTAATTCCCCCCCCCCGTCTACTAATATTACTATAGTGGATTAATGTAGAAAATATACTTCAAAAATGAGGATTTTTTTTATTTACTAATGCTTTAGTAATGTTTAATAGTGTGTACTTATTATAAAGTTGGAACCTGAACTTCACTAATTTGCAATCCCAGATGTTTTTTACTAGTTTATATTGAACAAAACTACCCTGTGGTGAAAAAATTGCTAGTAAAATATAATTATTATTGTTGTTAAATATAGGACATCAATAATCTTATTTAAAGCCTCTAACAAATTATTGCCGCCTAACCTCCAACGTTTTTGTTTTTTTTATATAAGACGAGTGCAGGCTTATAACTTGAGAGGTTTGAGATATTTCTTATTGCCGAGAGCTCAAACCACTCGTAAAGGTTTTTGTGTGTGTCTGTATGCGGAGTAAAACTATAGAACAAACTGGACTTGCAACACAAGCAATGCCAAACTATTAATCGATTTAAACTATTATACAAACATCGGGTCAGGTTAAAATATAGAGATGAGGGTCTTTAATTTGACCTGCTGTTGTACTCTGTCTCAAAGTGTTAACGTGTTAATATTTCCTTACCATTATTGCTTTGTTGTCTATTACCGTCGTTGGTAAATTGTCTATTGCCATTGTTGGTATATTGTCCATTACCATTGTTGGTATATTGTCTATTACCATTGTTGGTATATTGTCTATTACCATCGTTGGTATATTGTCTATTACCATTGTTGGTATATTGTCCATTACCATTGTTGGTATATTGTCCATTACCATCGTTGGTATATTGTCCATTACCATCGTTGGTATATTGTCCATTACCATCGTTGGTATATTGTCCATTACCATTGTTGGTATATTGTCCATTACCATTGTTGGTATATTGTCTATTACCATTACTGGTATATTGTCCATTACCATTATTGCTATGTTGTCTATTACCATCGTTGGTAAATTGTCTATTACCATTGTTGGTATATTGTCTATTACCATTGTTGGTATATTGTCTATTACCATTGTTGGTATATTGTCTATTACCATTGTTGGTATATTGTCCATTACCATTGTTGGTATATTGTCCATTACCATCGTTGGTGTATTGTCTATTACCATTGTTGGTGTATTGTCTATTACCATTGTTGGTATATTGTCTATTACCATCAATGGTATATTGTCTATTACCATCAATGGTATATTGTCTATTACCATTGTTGGTATATTGTCTATTACCATCAATGGCATATTGTCTATTACCATTGTTGGTATATTGTCTATTACCATTGTTGGTATATTGTCCATTACCATTGTTGGTATGTTGTCCATTACCATTGTTGGTATGTTGTCCATTACCATTGTTGGTATGTTGTCCATCACCATTGTTGGTATGTTGTCCATCACCATTGTTGGTATATTGTCCATTACCATTGTTGGTATATTGTCCATTACCATTGTTGGTATATTGTCTATTACCATTGTTGGTATATTGTCTATTACCATTGTTGGTATATTGTCTATTACCATTGTTGGTATATTGTCTATTACCATTGTTGGTATATTGTCTATTACCATTGTTGGTATATTGTCCATTACCATTGTTGGTATATTGTCCATTACCATTGTTGGTATATTGTCTATTACCATTGTTGGTATATTGTCTATTACCATTGTTGGTATATTGTCTATTACCATCGTTGGTATATTGTCCATTAATATTGTTGGTATATTGTCCATTACCATTGTTGGTATATTGTCTATTACCATTGTTGGTATATTGTCTATTAACATCGTTGGTATATTGTCCATTACCATCGTTGGTATTGTTCATTCTTCCTACATTGGTGCTACAAATTATTAATATTATTAATACTTTAATAATCACTGAATGAAGACCAGGGGGTGGGATTAAATAAATGATCTTCTTTTCACTCCATTTCAGGCAAAACTGGACCATCATGTTTACATACTGTACAGTACCTTTTGGATTATATGAACTACCGTATTTTTCTGACTATAAATCGCAGTTTTTTTCATAGTTTGGCGGGGGGTGCGACTTATACTCAGGAGCGACCTACAGTATGTGTGAAATTATTAACACATTACTGTAAAATATCAAATAATATTATTTATCTCATTCACGTAAGAGACTAGACGTATAAGATTTCATGGGATTTAGCGATTAGGAGTGACAGATTGTTCGGTAAACGTATAGCATGTTCTATATGTTATAGTTATTTGAATGACTCTTACCATAATATGTTACGTTAACATACCAGTTGGTTATTTATGCCTCATATAACGTACACTTATTCAGCCTGTTCGCTATTCTTTATTTATTTTAAATTGCCTTTCAAATGTTTATTCTTGGTGTTGGCTTTTATCAAATACATTTCCCCAAAAAATGCGACTTATATATGTTTTTTTCCTTCTTTATTATGCATTTTTGGCCGGTGCGCCTTATACTCCGGAGCGACTTATACTACGAAAAATACGGTAATAATATTATATGTTGTGTACTTTGTACTTTTTTTGTGTCATTGCATGTAATAAATGAAGAAATTAAATTAATGATCTTTATATGCTAAATTATCAACAAAAAGTCAACAACAAATATGGATGATTACATTTGTTTTATTTTCCTTTCTTTATTCTTGTAAACATTTGCTTTGGGGAACATTATCACCAGACCTATGTAAGCGTCAATATATACCTTGATGTTGCAGAAAAAAGACCATATATTTTTTTAACTGATTTCCGAACTCTAAATGGGTGAATTTTGGCGAATTAAACGCCTTTCTAATATTCGCTCTCGGAGCGATGACGTCACAACGTGGCGTCACATCGGGAAGCAATCCGCCATTTTCTCAAACACCGAGTCAAATCAGCTCTGTTATTTTCCGTTTTTTCGACTGTTTTCCGTACCTTGGAGACATCATGCCTCGTCGGTGTGTTGTCGGAGGGTGTAACAACACGAACAGGGACGGATTCAAGTTGCACCAGTGGCCCAAAGATGCCAGAGTGGCAAGAAATTGGACATTTGTTCCGCACACTTTACCGACGAAAGCTATGCTACGACAGAGATGGCAAGAATGTGTGGATATCCTGCGACACTCAAAGCAGATGCATTTCCAACGATAAAGTCAAAGAAATCTGCCGCCAGACCCCCATTGTATCTGCCGGAGTGTGTGAGCAATTCAGGGACAAAGGACCTCGGTAGCACGGCAAGCAATGGCGGCAGTTTGTTCCCGCAGACGAGCGAGCTAAACCCCCTATCGACCCTAGCTTCCCTGGCCTGCTGACATCAACTCCAAAACTGGACAGATCAGCTTTCAGGAAAAGAACACGGATGAGGGTATGTCAACAGAATATATTAATCGATGAAAACTGGGCTGTCTGCACTCTCAAAGTGCATGTTGTTGCCAAATGTATTTCATATGCTGTAAACCTAGTTCATAGTTGTTAGTTTCCTTTAATGCCAAACAAACACATACCAATCGTTGGTTAGAAGGCGATCGCCGAATTCGTCCTCGCTTTCTCCCGTGTCGCTGGCTGTCGTGTCGTTTTCGTCGGTTTCGCTTGCATACGGTTCAAACCCATATGGCTCAATAGCTTCAGTTTCTTCTTCAATTTCGTTTTCGCTACCTGCCTCCACACTACAACCATCCGTTTCAATACATGCGTAATCTGTTGAATCGCTTAAGCCGCTGAAATCCGAGTCTGAATCCGAACTAATTTCGCTATAGCTTGCTGTTCTATGCGCCATGTTTGTTTGTGTTGGCATCACTGTGTGACGTCACAGGAAAATGGACGTGTGTATATAACGATGGTTAAAATCAGGCACTTTGAAGCTTTTTTTAGGGATATTGCGTGATGGGTAAAATTTTGAAAAAAACTTCGAAAAATATAATAAGCCACTGGGAACTGATTTTTAATGGTTTTAACAATTCTGAAATTGTGATAATGTTCCCCTTTAAAAGCTCAAGTTAATTAAAGGACAATAATAATTAACACATTCTGTACATATACATTCATTCTACAAACACATATACACATTCTGTACATATACAAGTACATATGCATACTTACACTCATGCACATAATCACGTTTCATCAAACATATATTAACGTTGTTGCCCTAGGGTAAACTGGGTGTAACACATGGCACACTGACAAAGCTTAACCTATTGTTACTATAACAATCTACAAGGTTAATGTAGGTTGCTTCTCTTTCTCCCCCTCCATTTTTCTGCATTCTTTCGTATCTCAAGTTATCATTACGTATATGTATTGTTGCATTTGAACAACTGTATTGTTGATAATAAAGGTAAATTATTGGTATTGTTCATTATCAATAGCGCTATTTCTATTGGTATTTGTATTGATCCATTTGTAGTGTAATAATGCTCATTGTCATTTCTGTATTATTTTTATTTTTCGCTAACTGCTTATTTGCTATTACTTTTACCATCATATTTGTACATGTCGTATTTGCTGATGTTGCTCTATTGTTGTTGTTGTTGTTGGCTGTTGTTGTTTTTGTCTCTCTGTCTAATCCCCCTCTTGTCCCCACAATTTCCCCCTCTGTCTTCTTTTTTTCTCTCTTTCTATCCCCTCCTGCTCCGGCCCGGCTGCACTAAATGATAATATAAATACATTTAATAAAATCAAATACAAATTAAAGCTGCAAGCAGCGTTGGTCGGGCCCGCGTATTTGGCAGGTGCTAGTCCTAAGTGTCCCAATACTTTTGTCCAGTTTTAGTAGTAAGTGTCCCAATACTTTTGTCAAGTTGTAGTCCTAAGTGTCCCAATACATTTGTCCAGTGTAGGTGTCCCAATACTTTTTTCCAGTGGTAGTCCTAAGTGTCCCAATACTTTTGTCCAGTTTTAGTCCTAAGTGTCCCAATACTTTTGTCCAGTGTAAGCGTCCCAATACTTTTATAAGTGGTAGTCCTAAGTGTCCCAATACTTTTGTCAAATCTAAGTCCCAAGTGGCCCAATACGTTTGTCAAGTTTTAGTCCTAAGTGTCCCAATACTTTTGTCCAGTTTTAGGCCTAAGCGTCCCAATGCTTTTGTCCAGTGTAAGCGTCCCAATACTTTTGTCGAGTGGTAGTCCTAAGTGTCCCAATACTTTTGTCAAGTTTTAGTCCTTAGTGGCCCAATACTTTTGTCAAGTTTTAGTCATAAGTGTCCCAATACTTTTGTCCAGTTTTAGTCCTAAGTGTCCCAAAAGTTTTGTCCAGTTTTAGTCCTAAGTGTCCCCTTCTTTTGTCAAGTTGTAGTCCTAAGTGTCCCAATACTTTTGTCCAGTGTAAGTGTCCCAATACTTTTGTCCAGTGTAAGTGTCCCAATACTTATGTCCAGTTGTATTCCTAAGTGTCCCAATACATTTGTCTAGTTTTCATCCTAAGTGTCCCAATACATTTGTCTAGTTTTCATCCTAAGTGTCCCAATACTTTTGTCAAGTTTTAGTCATAAGTGTCCCAATACTTTTGTCCAGTTTTCGGCGTAAGTGTCCCAATGCTTTGGTCCAGTGTAAGTGTCCCAATACTTTTGTTCAGTGGTAGTCCTAAGTTTCCCAATACTTTTGTCAAGTTGTAGTCCCAAGTGTCCCAATACTTTTGTCCGGTGGTAGTCATAAGTGTCCCAATACTTTTGTCCCGTGGTAGTCATAAGTGTCCCAATACTTTTGTCTAGTGTACCTACCTTGTCTGCATTGTGTAGGCACGCTGGTTTTTAAGCAGCCATCTTAAAAAACAGCAGCGCAGCAGCATCAGCGCAGCAGTTCTTTGAAGGGTCATAAAATCAAAACCGGAGCAGTTAGAAAAATGCTGTTCTGTACTTTTACACACAAGGGTTCAATCTCTCTCCTGGGTTAGTTTGAAGCCGAAACGACAAACGCGCTCAGAGGAGATAGTTTTTGAAGGAAGGTGACCGGTTTTTACAAAAAATTTGTTTTGAAGGGGGAATAGCAAACTTCCTGTTGATTTTTGCTGGGGGTTGTCAATCTATGAAATGTAGGTCTAAGTGAGACCTACATAGAGGTTTTTGTTTCATGTCTCTCCGACCTTCCCTGTGGGAGTTACAGGCAGTTTTGTCATTTTTTTCTTCCGAGGAGCAGTTTTTTCAGCGTTTTATTCAAAAATGGCACTAATTTTGAGATTTGGGGTTAGGTTTTTTTTTATTAGATCGCAATTTTTGCCAGTCCTGATGTGTGTGTTCAGTTCGGTGAGTTTTGAAGCATATTAAGGGGGTCAAATTACAGCTCAAAGAGGCAAAAGTGACTGTTTTTAGTACTTTTTTTGTCTTGAAGGGGGAATTGCCAACTTCCTGTTGATTTCTGCCCAAGGATGTACAATTATGAAATCTAGGTCTAAGTCAGACCTACATAGAGAATTTTGTTTCATGTCTTTCCGACCTTCCTAGTGGGAGTTACAGACAGTCTAGTTTTTTTTCTCCCTAGGGGGCGCTAGAGCGCAATTTTGAGTTTTGGGGTTCGGTTTTTTCATTAAAAGACAATTTTCGCAGGTCCTGATGTGTGGGTCAAATATGATGAGTTTTGAAGCATGTTAAGTGGGTCAAATTAGTGCTCAAAGAGGCGGCCGGTATAATAATAATAAAACCTTACAAATTCAATAGGTCCTTATGTCCCATTGCATAAGGACTCCCTTTGGGAGTCCTTATACAATGGGCCATGCGGGCCCTAATAAGGCAACAAGAAAGTATCCTACACTTCTCTTTTGTAAAGTAAATCTGAACAGCCGACATGGGCATCTACATCAACTATACATACCTGCCAACTACTCCGGTTTTCCCGTAATTAGTACGGTTTTCATCAACCTATTCCGGGTTACGGTTGCAGTGATAAAAAATACGGTTTTTCATTAATTAAAAAAAATTTTTTTTTAAAAATGCGCGAGGCTATTTATAGCACCGCTGCCAAGCACGAGGCACCTGTTGCCATTGTTTCCAAACGAGCGAACGATCATGGAATCAGCCGGAGAAACATCGCAAACGAGTCTTAAACCGAAAAGAAAACTGCAGTCATTCCGTGAAGAATATTCAAAAGCCTATCCGGGAATAATTATCCGTTCCAAAAAGGGTGAAAACTACGCGAATTGCACCTTGTGCAGACAAGATTTTTTGATCGGACACGGAGGAATTAGCGATGTAAAAGACCACGTTGGGACAAAAAAACACAAGTCTAATGCCGTTGCTAGCGATACAAGTGGAAAACTTTCAACGTTTTTCGGATTTTAGCCACAAAAAGGTAATGACACCAATGTTATTTATTGGAATTGTTTAGTACTGTTATACTGTTAAAAGTGTTTATACTATTTATGCTTTCAAGTCCAAGTTGAAGAAATCTTGTTAAATGTTGACAGCATAACTACCAAAATACAGAAGTATGTCCTTAATATTTTTGCAGTGCTATTTCTGTTGAAAAGTTAAAATGATTACATTAGAGATGTGATGTGCCACTTTTCAAGTGTCTGATGGCTTAAATTAATTTTCATTAATTTTTCATATTTTGAATTCTTTTGAAAGGCTTACAAAAAAACTACATTTGAATTGTAATTCCATGCTATTGACAGGACTATTAATTTTAATGAAGTTAGCTTACCATGTTTACAGTATGATCATTGTGATAGAAATGTGAATTTTAGGCACAGAATATTGTTTACAATTGAACAAGGCAGTACCGTATTTTCCGCACCATAAGGCGCCCTGGGTTATAAGCCGCGCCTTCAATGAACGGCATATTTCAAAACGTTGTCCACCTATAAGCCGCCCCGTGTTATAAGCCGCATCTAACTGCGCTAAAGGAATGTCAAAAAAACAGTCAGATAGGTCAGTCAAACTTTAATAATATATTAAAAACCAGCGTGATGTGGGCGCGCATGGAGTCGTATATCAACATGGACGGAGCTGCGTGAAAAAAGCCACCCGGCCTCTTCGCGTAAACTTACCTTAACCACTCGCTCATCTTTTCTTCATCCATCCATCCTTTCGAGTTAGCTTTTATGATGACGCCGGCTGGAAAGGTCTCTTTTGGCAAGGTCTTCCTTTTGAATATCACCATGGGTGGAAGTTTCTGGCCATTAGCATGGCAAGCTAGAACCACAGTGAAGGATGACTTCTCATTCCCTGTGGTGCGAATATTCACCGTACGTGCTCCCGTTGTATCCACAGTGCGGTTCACAGGAATATCAAAAGTCAGTGGAACCTCGTCCATGTTGATAATGTTCTCTGGCCGGATCTTTTTTTCAGCTATCTTGTTTTTACAATATGCACGGAAAGTAGCCAGCTTTTCTTGAAAGTCTTTAGGCAGTTGCTGTGAAATAGTAGTAATCCGTGTGCGGATGGAGAGATTGCGTCTTTTCATGAACCGGATCCCTGTCGCTTAGTAGGAGCCATTTTGTGGTCTTTACAGATGTAAACACACAAAGGAAATGAAACGTAATATCCGCGCGCTTCTTCTTCTTCTACGCGGGCGGGTGGTTGCTTACAGTAGAAGAAGAAGCGCTTCCTGTTCTATGGGGGCGGGTGCTTACCTTGGCGGTTGCTTGCGTAGAAGAAGAAGCACTTCCTCTTCTACGGGGAAAAAAGATGGCGGCTGTTTACCGTAGTTGCGAGACCGAAACTTTATGAAAATGAATCTTAATATTAATCCATATATAAAGCGCACCGGGTTATAAGCCGCACTGTCAGCTTTTGAGTAAATTTGTGGTTTTTAGGTGCGGCTAATAGTGCGGAAAATACGGTAGATTATACAAGCTTGGACAGAAAGTTAATAATGACACCAATTTTTTTTTTATGGAATTGTTTAGTACTGTTTTACCATTTGTTTACTGTAAAAAGTGTTTATACTGTTTATACTTTCAATTAACAAATTGAAGTCTTGTGAAAGGTTGACAGGATAACTGGCATTAACTGTCAAAATAATTTCAAACTATTGAAGTTAGCTTACAGAATAAACATGTCAATCAACCCATATGATTTTTGCTGTAATATTTTTGTTTTGAAAAGTCACTGTGACTGATAGAAAAGTGATGGTTTTAGCAACATTTTAACCTGTCTGAATGCAATCAATCATTTTGCGTCGGGGGGCGAAGCCTGAACCCCCCACCAGGACTTTGTCCTGGACCTACCGGGGCCTGCGGCCCCTGGACCCTGGCTACTAGGTTTTTCTGATTTCAAAAGTTGGCAGGTATGACTATATGATTTGCCTGAGAAGCTGGACAGGACCCAAAAAAAAAAAAAAAAAAAAAGGACAATAATAATTGCAACACAAAAAAAGTCACAGATAAAAAACCTTTACTTAACATGACAAGCGGTAGAAAATGGATGGATGGACTAATATGCCAGCCACAATATATATGTTCCTGTTCCTGGACTCCATCTTATGTTTTTAATCCTCATCCTGTGACATCAAGTCCTCTTTGGTTGAAAGAGGCATAAAGGCTGCGAGGAAGGAAAAGTCATTTGTTTGTGTGTGGTGTGGTGGGGTGGGGGGGGGGAAAGGTGTCGTTGTTTGGGTCAGACGCATGATGGCTGCCTAGAAACATTTTCTAATATTAGAACGTTTCCTTGATTTGCCCGGCTTCTCCGGTGACTGGGTAGCACATGGTCTCGGCGCCAGCCAATCACCTCGCGGGGAGAGCTTTCCCTCGCTCTAGCAACAGCGAGTTACTTGCTGCCTATTCATTAATTATTTTCCTGCGGTCTCCCTCAGCCGCGCGGAGTCTGCTGACGGCAAAGTGCTCCCGCTTTCTTCCCGCTCTCCGACTGAAGAGAAAGTTGCTCAAGAGGAGAGGGATGGATCTCCTGATGCCGAGCTGGCCGGCCGCCGCTTTTCACGGCGAGCTGCTCCGGCGCTATCCCAGCCCCGCTCGGGCCGCCCGTCTTCTCCCTCGCACTTTTGGCGCGCTGGAAGTAAGTCGTGAAAAGACGGAGTGGCGCACGACGGCCATTTTTCCTCAACTTGTTTCCTGCCGGACGTATGTGACAAGCCAGGCATGGAGACGGGATAAACCACGGGACTTTTTTTTTTTGGGCCGAGCGAGGATGGGGAGGGGGCAGGACTGTGGGAGTTTTGGAGAGGAGGGGGTGTGGAGCAGGTGGAGGGAGGGGGTAGGGCTAAAGGGGGGGGGCATGGTGGTGTGAGGATTGCGGGCTGTGGTTGGGTATGCCAGTGCCACGTGTCTCGCCTGGCACCTCTCGCTTCTCGACTGGGAAGGATGTTGCACGGAGAGTCTGGCTGCGCCTGTCCGGCTGTCTCTCTCAACCAAAAGTGGGGTGAGTGTTGCACTCGGCCGCGTCCTCCAACTCTTCCATCGCTCTCGTTTTTTTTTGTTGAAAAAAAAACGACGTTTAGAACTCCGAACGGTTTGCGGTCTGGCACCACAACATAACGGGGACTCTGCAAGCACGCCTTTTGGGATTCGAAGCTAACCGACGCTAAAGGGGTGTTGTTTTTTTTGTGTGTGTTTTTAGCGTCTGCGCTGCATCCATTCTGCTAACATTTCTCAACTGGTTTCACAACGTCGCCGGGCCCTGGCAAACCAGGCCTGTGGTTGTTTGGTTTTTGGAGCGTATTTTATTTCAAACGTCGCCCTGAATAGCCGGCGACTCCCGCCACAGACGGCCAAAACTTGCACGCACTTCTCCGGGCCGTGTCGCCGGCGTGTCTACCTGCGTCGTGGCTAATGTGATCGTCGTCCTCGGCTGGTCTACAGACTGCAGATGTTGTTCTTAATCTGCGTACCCTAATCTCTTCTTGTCCTCGCTCGCCATCTCTTCCCCCCCAGTAACTGGAACTTCGGGACGTTTTTTTGGGCCCGCTCTCCCCTGCGACGGTACAGACGTTTTTCGCCCATTTTGCCACAATAGTTCGACATTTACAAACCGATGTTTTATGCATAAAATCCACTCTTTAGAAGCGTTATTTGTTCATCATTTGACTTGGCGCTTATTTATTTTGTGCATAGTAATATTTGAGAAGGTAATTTGGTGATGTTTTCAGTGTCACTATCTGTCATCTCGCCATGGAGCCATGTAGCTCTTCTGACAGAATGAAGCCAGAAATATTTCCCAGGCAACAACACGCCGCCTTCTTTGTTCACTTGCAGATAACGAAATGTTGCGAAGGCTTCTAAATTCTAGTACGTTTTTTTCTCGTATTCTCGCTCTTCGGAATATTTTTCTGGGAATGTGCAACGACTCGCAGGGGTTGTTGATTTCACAATGAACGTGGCGTGGAGGGAACGGAGGCTCCCGTCCAGGGACCCAGTTTGCTGTTTGGTGGTGACGCAGCGGCATCATGCCGAAAACTGCACAAGTGCATGTTCGCCATTTTCATGCACATATCTAAGCTCGGCTTCTTCACCTGCCAATGCAGATGTTGTTCTTAATCTGCATACCCTAATCTCTTCTTGTCCTCGCTCGCCATCTCTTCCCCCCAGTAACTGGAACTTCGGGACGTTTTTTTGGGCCCGCTCTATTCTGCGACGGTACGGCCAACGTTTTTCACCCATTTTGCCACAAGAGTTCGACATTTACAAACCGATGTGTTATGCATAAAATCCACTCTTTAGAAGCGTTATTTGTTCATCATTTGAATTCACGTTTGTTTATTTTCTGCGTGGTAATATTTGAGAAGGTAATTTGGTGATGTTTTCAGTGTCACTATCTGTCATCTCGCCATGGAGCCATGTAGCTCTTCTGACAGAATGAAGGCAGAAATATTTCCCAGGCAACAACACGCCGCCTTCTTTTCTCACTTGCAGATAACGAAATGTTGCGAAGGCTTCTAATTTCTAGTATGAATTTTTTTTTCTCGTATTCTCGCTCTTCGGAATATTTTTCTGGGAATGTGCGACGACTCGCAGGGAATGTTGATTTCACAAATTGTGCGTGTGTGAACGTGGCGTGGAGGGAACGGAGGCTCCCGTCCAGGGACCCAGTTTGCTGTTTGGTGGTGACGCAGCGGCATCATGCCGAAAACTGCACAAGCGCATTTTCGCCATTTTCATGCACGTATCTAAGCTGGGCTTCTTCACCTGCCAATGCAGATGTTGTTCTTAATCTGCATACCCTAATCTCTTCTCCTCGTCCTCGCTCGCCATCTCTTCCCCCCCAATAACTGGAACTTCGGGACGTTTTTTTGGGCCCGCTCTATTCTGCGACGGTACAGACGTTTTTCACCGATTTCGCCACAATAGTTCGACATTTACAAACCGATGTGTTATGCATAAAATCCACTCTTTAGAAGCGTTATTTGTTCATCATTTGACTTGGCGCTTATTTATTTTGTGCGTGGTAATATTTGAGAAGGTAATTTGGTGATGTTTTCAGTGTCACTATCTGTCATCTCGCCATGGAGCCATGTAGCTCTTCTGACAGAATGAAGGCAGAAATATTTCCCAGGCAACAACACGCCGCCTTCTTTTCTCACTTGCAGATAACGAAACGTTGCGAAGACTTCTAATTTCTAGTACGTTTTTTTTTTTCTCGTATTCTCGCTCTTCGGAATATTTTTCTGGGAATGTGCGACGACTCGCAGGGGATGTTGATTTCACAAATTGTGCGTGTGTGAACGTGGCGTGGAGGGAACGGAGGCTCCCGTCCAGGGACCCAGTTTGCTGTTTGGTGGTGACGCAGCGGCATCATGCCGAAAACTGCACAAGCGCATTTTCGCCATTTTCATGCACGTATCTAAGCTGGGCTTCTTCACCTGCCAATGCAGATGTTGTTCTTAATCTGCATACCCTAATCTCTTCTCCTCGTCCTCGCTCGCCATCTCTTCCCCCCCAATAACTGGAACTTCGGGACGTTTTTTTGGGCCCGCTCTATTCTGCGACGGTACAGACGTTTTTCACCGATTTCGCCACAATAGTTCGACATTTACAAACCGATGTGTTATGCATAAAATCCACTCTTTAGAAGCGTTATTTGTTCATCATTTGACTTGGCGCTTATTTATTTTGTGCGTGGTAATATTTGAGAAGGTAATTTGGTGATGTTTTCAGTGTCACTATCTGTCATCTCGCCATGGAGCCATGTAGCTCTTCTGACAGAATGAAGGCAGAAATATTTCCCAGGCAACAACACGCCGCCTTCTTTTCTCACTTGCAGATAACGAAACGTTGCGAAGACTTCTAATTTCTAGTACGTTTTTTTTTTTCTCGTATTCTCGCTCTTCGGAATATTTTTCTGGGAATGTGCGACGACTCGCAGGGGATGTTGATTTCACAAATTGTGCGTGTGTGAACGTGGCGTGGAGGGAACGGAGGCTCCCGTCCAGGGACCCAGTTTGCTGTTTGGTGGTGACGCAGCGGCATCATGCCGAAAACTGCAGAAGCGCTTGTTCGCCATTTTCATGCACGTATCTAAGCTGGGATTCTTCACTTGAGAACTGCTGTATTTACCCTATTACTGTGAAATGTATCCCATTGTGCTATATTGCGTGGGCGGTATAGTTCGGTTGGTAGAGTGGCCGTGCCAGCAACTTGAGGGTTCCAGGTTCGATCCCTGCTTCTGCCAACCTAGTCACTGCCATTGTGTCCTTGGGCAAAGACACTTTACCCACCTGCTCCCAGTGCCACCCACACTGGTTTAAAGGGGAACATTATCACAATTTCAGAAGGGTTAAAACCATTAAAAATCAGTTCCCAGTGGCTTATTTTATTTTTCAAAGTTTTTTTCAAAATTTTACCCATCACGCAATATCCCTAAAAAAAGCTTCAAAGTGCCTGATTTTAACCATCGTTATATACACCCGTCCATTTTCCTGTGACGTCACATAGTGATGCCAATACAAACAAACATGGCGGATAGAACAGCAAGGTTTGGCGACATTAGCTCGGATTCAGACTCGGATTTCAGCGGCTTAAGCGAAATTGAAGAAGAAATTGAAGCTATTGAGCCATATCGGTTTGAACCGTATGCAAGCGAAACCGACGAAAACGACACGACAGCCAGCGACACGGGAGAAAGCGAGGACGAATTCGGCGATCGCCTTCTAATCAACGATTGGTATGTGTTTGTTTTTAAGTGTTGTAATGTTTTTAAGCTAAATTATTGGTAAACACAGTTTATGTATAATAATTTACGTAAAACCGCGAGTAATGAATAAAGTTTTCATCAATTAATATATTCTGTAGACATACCCTCATCCGCTCTCTTTTCCTGAAAGCTGATCTGTCCAGTTTTGGAGTTGATGTCAGCAGGCCAGGGAAGCTAGGGTCGATATTCTTCTCTTGATCACCTTCGGTGGCATAAGGGACGGTAGAAGCGGTGTTAGCCAAGACATCCAGGGGGTTTAGCTCGCTCGTCTGCGGGAACAAACTGCCGCCATTGCTTGCCGTGCTACCGAGGTCCTTTGTCCCTGAATGGCTCACACACTCCGGCAGATTCAATGGGGGTCTGGCGGCAGATTTCTTTTGACGACTGACCATTTTCGTCGGCTTTCCCCACACCCTCGTATTTTGAACAAATTTCGTCCAATTTCTTGCGAATTTCGCATCTTTGGGCCACTGGTGCAACTTGAATCCGTCCCAGTTCGTGTTGTTACACCCTCCGACAACACACCGACGAGGCATGATGTCTCCAAGGTACGGAAAACAGTCGAAAAAACGGAAAATAACAGAGCTGATTTGACTCGGTGTTTGAGAAAATGGCGGATTGCTTCCCGATGTGACGTCACGTTGTGACATCATCGCTCCGAGAGCGAATAATAGAAAGGCGTTTAATTCGCCAAAATTCACCCATTTAGAGTTCGGAAATCGGTTAAAAAAATATATGGTCTTTTTTTTGCAACATCAAGGTATATATTGACGCTTACATAGGTCTGGTGATAATGTTCCCCTTTATAAATGTAACTTAGATATTGGGTTTCACAATGTAAAGCGCTTTGAGTCACTAGAGAAAAGCGCTATATAAATATAATTCATTAATTCACTTGGTCGTGACGCAGCGGCATGTTCGCCATTTCCATGCACGTATCTAAGCTCGGCTTCTTCACCTGAGAACTGCGGTATTTACCCCATTACTGTGAAATGTATCACATTGTGTAGAAATATGGGTAAATAACTACAAAAGTACACTTCATTCATTAACGGTGTTACAAAAAATATAATAATACATAATGTTGGATATAGAGAACATAC
The DNA here is from genome assembly GCF_033978685.3 of Nerophis lumbriciformis. Taxonomy (NCBI): domain Eukaryota; kingdom Metazoa; phylum Chordata; class Actinopteri; order Syngnathiformes; family Syngnathidae; genus Nerophis; species Nerophis lumbriciformis. Next base: position 67,567,902 of record NC_084550.2, read on the forward strand.
AAACCCTATATTCATTGAATCGAAAATACTAAAATTCCACGACATTGTGAATTTGCAAACAGCTAAAATGATGCACAAAGCAAACTATAACTTGCTAGCCAAGAATATACAACAATTCTTCTCAACAAAAGAGAAGAAATATAATCTTAGAGAGAAATGTAATTTAAAACATTTGTACGCACATACAACACTTACAACCTTTAGTATATCAGTAGGTGGAATTAAATGATGGAATGGATTAAGCAAATCAATCAAACAATGTACTAATATGATCCACTTCAAGAAACTCTTCAAACTGTACAAAGAAGAATTGTGATAAACATTCTGAATTTATTCCATCCATCCATCTACACCAGTGGTTCTTAACCTTGTTGGAGGTACCGAACCCCACCAGTTTCATATGCGCATTCACCCAACCCTTCTTTAGTGAAAAATAAAATGTTGTTTTTTTTCAAATTCAAGACAAAGTTATATGTTTTTGGTAACACTTTAGGATGGGGAACATATTCTAAGTAACAAAGACTTAATTTAGAGTTTTTTGTTTAGTGTTAGGGTTAGGGCCAGGGTTAGAGGGTTAGGGTTTTAATAAGGCCATGCCGAATAAGGCATTACGGTATTTTTCGGACTATAAGTCGCAGTTTTTTTCATAGTTTGGAAAAGTGTAGAATTTTGCTAACAAACAAAGTATATTGTATTATTTGTTTTGTTTTTCTTAAATTGGAGATTTAAACTTTTTCATTTCAATAAAAATTAAAATACACGAGAAATACAAGTTTATTGCATTTGAAAGGATGTACATTAATTATTATGTATTATTATTAAATCAATGGTTAATTTAGTCTCATAAAAAAATAATAGCAATAATATTGTTTGTCGGCAATCATTTGTTGGTCAATATATCGTCAAGCAAAATGTGTTACAGGCCCAGGCCTAGTTTACCATAAGTGTCCAAACTTGTAACATTTATACGTCAAAAAAGACAAAATTCATCGTCGGTCCCTTTTGAAGAGATACAAAAAAATAGCAATCCTACGTGTTGCAATTATTGGTGAGGTTGCAGGTGTGAGGTTCTTCTCCCCCTCTGTCCTCTGAGTGGAGAGGAGCAGTGAGTTATAGCGAGGGTTTCATTCACTGAGTTGGCTATGGCAGTGGGATGCACAATGCTAATCCAAGGGCGATGCTGTGCGTTATTATACTCAATTAGGATGTTATAGACTGCACACTAGTGTTGTCCCGATACCAATATTTTGGTAGCGGTACCAAGATGATACTTTTCAGTACTTTTCGATACTTTTCTAAATAAAGGAGACCACAAAATTATTAACATTATTGACTGTATTTTAACAAAAAATCTTATGGTACATTAAACATGTTTCTTATTGCAAGTTTGCCCTTAAATAAAATAGTGACCATACAAGACAACTTTTCTTTTAGTAGGAAGTAAACAAACAAAGACTCTTAATTGTCTGCTGATGTATGCAATAACATATTATCATTTTATTATTTTGTCAAAATTATTAAGGACAAGTGGTAAAAAATTGATTATTAATCTACCGTATTTTTCGGACTATAAATCGCAGTTTTTTTCATAGTTTGACCGGGGGTGCGACTTATACTCAGGCGCGACTTATGTGTGAAATTATTAACACATTACCGTAAAATATCAAATAATATTATTGATCTCATTCACGTAAGAGACTAGACGTATAAGATTTCATGGGATTTAGCGATTAGGAGTGACAGATTGTTTGGTAAACGTATAGCATGTTCTATATGTTATCCATCCATCCATTTTCTACCGCTTATTCCCTTTGGGGTCGCGGGGGGCGCTGGAGCCTATCTCAGCTACAATCGGGCGGAAGGCGATAGTTATTTGAATGACTCTTACCATAATATGTTACGTTAACATACCAGTTGGTTATTTATGCCTCATATAATGTACACTTATTCAGCCTGTTGTTCACTATTCTTTATTTATTTTAAATTGCCTTTCAAATGTCTATTCTTGGTGTTGGCTTTTATCAAATACATTTCCCCAAAAAATGCGACTTATACTCCAGTGCGACTTATATATGGTTTTTTTCCCTTCTTTATTATGCATTTTCGGCCGGTGCGACTTATACTCCGAAAAAAACCGGTAAATATAATTACTAAATATATTTGTTCTTTCCCTTTTTTGCCATTAAAAATCATGTACTGCATGCATTTGCATATCTTTTAAAATTCAATATTATCAAAATATGTATTCCAAAAATGTTTTTTGTTAAAAAAAAAAAAAAAGATAAATATCTGCTTCACTTATGATTTCAAAACAAATTATCAATCAAATTCTACACTGTAAAATTGGCAATAGATTTTACGGTTCAATTCTGCCTCCTGAGTTGTTTTTTTTTACTGTAAAATCAACTTTGGTACTGTTTTTTTGTAAATACAGTAAGACACTAAAACATTAAAAAACAAACAATAAAAACATTAAAACAACAAGAATTTACCGCTAAAAACAGTGGTATTGAAATTCCATTTTATTTACCGTATTTTTCGGACTATAAGTCGCAGTTTTTTTCATAGTTTGGCCGGGGGTGCGACTTATACTTAGGAGCGACTTATGTGTGAAATTATTAACACATTATATCAAATAATATTATTGATCTCATTCACGTAAGAGACTAGACGTATAAGATTTCATGGGATTTAGCGATTAGGAGTGACAGATTGTTTGGTAAACGTATAGCATGTTCTATATGTTATAGTTATTTGAATGACTCTTACCATAATATGTTACATTAACATACCAGTTGGTTATTTATGCCTCATATAACGTACACTTATTCAGCCTGTTGTTCACTATTCTTTATTTATTTTAAATTGCCTTTCAAATGTCTATTCTTGGTGTTGGCTTTTATCAAATAAATTTCCCCAAAAAATGCGACTTATACTCCAGTGCGACTTATATATGTTTTTTTTCCCTTCTTTATTATGCATTTTCGGCCGGTGCGACTTATACTCCGGTGCGACTTATACTCCGAAAAAACCCGGTAAATATAATTACTAAATATATTTGTTCTTTCCCTTTTGCCATTAAAAATCATGTTCTGCATGCATTTGCATATCTTTTAAAATTCAATATTATCAAAATATGTATTCCAAAAATGTTTTTTGTTAAAAAAAACAAAAGATAAATATCTGCTTCACTTATGATTTCAAAACAAATTATCAATCAAATTCTACACTGTAAAATTGGCAATAGATTTTACGGTTCAATTCTGCCTCCTGAGTGTTGTTTTTTTTACTGTAAAATCAACTTTGGTACTGTTTTTTTGTAAATACAGTAAGACACTAAAACATTAAAAAACAAACAATAAAAACATTAAAACAACAAGAATTTACCGCTAAAAACAGTGGTATTGAAATTCCATTTTATTTACCGTATTTTTCGGACTATAAGTCGCAGTTTTTTTCATAGTTTGGCCGGGGGTGCGACTTATACTCAGGAGCGACTTATGTGTGAAATTATTAACATATTATATCAAATAATATTATTTATCTCATTCACGTAAGAGACTAGACGTATAAGATTTCATGGGATTTAGCGATTAGGAGTGACAGATTGTTTGGTAAACGTATAGCATGTTCTATATGTTATAGTTATTTGAATGACTCTTACCATAATATGTTACATTAACACACCAGTTGGTTATTTATGCCTCATATAATGTACACTTATTCAGCCTGTTGTTCACTATTCCTTATTAATTTTAAATTGCCTTTCAAATGTCTATTCTTGGTGTTGGCTTTTATCAAATACATTTCCCCAAAAAATGCGACTTATATGTTTTTTTCCTTCTTTATTATGCATTTTCGACCGGTGAAAATATGTTACTAATTTGCATGTTAATAAGCAACTAATTAATGGTGAATATGTTCCTCATACTAAAGTGTTACCATGTTTTATTACTGGTGCACAAAATGAAGCGTGCATGAACATCACCTTGTTCAAAGAACAAAACCAACACAGTGCATAAACTCACAACAAATTACACACCTGCAAATCAGTCTGACTTCTGCTGTTGCCGTATCCGTAATACGCCGATAGGGAGAAGTTTTTATTCACACGATGAGTCGGTGTGTCTTGACCTCCGCCGAACCCCTGAGCCCGACTCACCGAACCCCTAGGGTTCCATCGAACCCAGGTTAAGAACCACTGATCTAGATAATCTTACTCATCTCACCATAAGAAACATAACTTACTTCACCAATTAATATTTATTTATTTTTATTGTGATTACTTATGGCAGTGTTTTTCAACCTTTTCTGAGCCCAGGCACATTTTTTCATTGAAAAAATCCAGAGGCACACCACCAGCAGAAAACATTAAAAAATGAAACTCAGCAGCCGATATTGACAGTAAAAAGTCGTTCTCCCAATTGTTGGATATGAATTCAAACCATAACCAAGCATGCATCACTGCAGCTCTTGTCTCAAAGTAGGTGTACTGTCACCACCTGTCACATCACGCTGTGACTTATTTTGAGTTTTTGTGTGTTTTCCCGTGTGTAGTGTTTTACTTCTTGTCTGGCGCTCCTATTTTGTTGTTGATTGTCATGTCATATACGGATGCACTTTGTGGACGCTGTCTGCTGCTCCACATGCTTGTAAGTCTTTGCTGTCGTCCAGCATTCTGTTTTTGTTTACTTTCCAGCCAGTTCAGTTTTAGTTTTGTTTTGCATAGCCATCTCTAAGCTTCAATGCCTTTTTGTTTATTTTTGGTTAAAGCATTAGATACTTTTTTACCTGCACACTGCCTACCGCATATTGTGATCACGACAAACCATGTTCCTGACATCGACAAAGCAATTAGCTACCCGCTGCCACCTACTGATATGGAAGAGTATTACACGGTTACTCTGCCGAGCTCTTCACAGCATAAACAATAATTACTGGTTTGCAAAGAATATTTTTAACCCAATTAGGTGAAATGACATAATTTCCCACGGCACACCAAACAATATCTCACGGTACACTAGTGTGCCGCGGCACAGTGGTTGAAAAACACTGACTTATGGAGTATATTGTGGATAACCTGAGAACAGGAAGTGAGCAAAAATTTTAGCAACTGCTATGTAAAAGAAAAGGGGTAAGATTTAATCAGCTCTGCTTCTTCCTACTCTTTTTCGAACATGTTGAACAGAGAAACCGGAAATTGTGATGTATCATGTTGTATGTAGGGCTGGGCGATATGGCCTTTTATTAATATCTCCATATTTTTAGGCCATGTCACGATACACCATATATACAGTTAGGTCCATAAATATTTGGACATTGACACAATTTTCAGTATTCCAGCTCTGTACAACACCACAATGGATTTGAAATGAAACAATCAAGATGTGCTTTAAGTGCAGACTTTGAGCTTTAATTTGAGGGTATTTACATCCAACTCAGGTGAACGGTGTAGGAATTACAACACATTTTATATGTGCCTTCCACTTTTTAAGGGACCAAAAGTAATTGGACAAACTAACATAATCATAAATCAAATTGTCACTTTTTAATACTTTGTTGCAAATCCTTTGAAGTCAATGACAGCCTGAAGTGTGGAACACATAGACATCACCAGACGCTGGGTTTGGTCCATGGTGATACTCTGCCGGGCCTCTGTTGCAGCTGTCTACACTTCCTGCTTGTTCTTTGGGCATTTTCCCTTCAGTTTCGTCTTCAGCAAGTGAAATTCATGCTCGATGGGATTCAGGTCAGGTGATTGACTTGGCCATTGCAGAACATTCCATTTCTTTGCCTTAAAAAACTCTTTGGTTGCTTTCGCAGTATGCTTAGGGTCATTGCCCATCTGCATTGTGAAGCGCCGTCCAATGAGTTTTGAAGCATTAGGCTGAATATGAGCAGATAATATTGCCCCAAACACTTCAGAATTAATTCTGCTGCTTTTGTCAGCTGTCACATCATCAATAAATATAAAAGATCCAGTTCCACTGGCAGCCATGCATGCCACTACCACCACCATGTTTCATTGAAGAGGTGGTATGCTTTGGATCTTGAGCAGTTCCTTGCCTCCTCCATACTCTTCTCTTTCCATCATTCTGCTACAAGTTGATCTTTGTCTCATCTGGCCATACGTTGTTGTTCCAGAACTGCACAGGCTCTTTTACATGTTTCTTGGCAAACTCTAATCTGGCCTTCCTGTTTTTGAGGCTCACCAATGGTTTACGCTTTGTGATGAAGCCTCTGTATTTCCTCTGGTGAAGTCTTCTCATAATTGTTGACTTGGACACAGATACACCTACCTCTTGGAGAGTTTTCTTCATCTGGCCAACTGTTGTGAAGGGCTTTTTCTTGACAAGGAAAGGTATTTGTCTGTCATCCACTACACTTGTTTTCCGTGGTCTTCCAGGTCTTTGGGTGTTGCCGAGCTTAGCAGTGCGCTCTCTCTTTTTAAGAATGTACCAAACCGTTGATTTGGCCACACCTCATGTTTTTGCTATCTCTCTGATGGCTTTGTTTTGATTTTTCAGCCCAATGATGGCTTGCTTCACTGATATGGACAGCTCTTTGGACTTCATATTGAGAGGTGACCTCCCCAGATTCCAAACTAATATACCACTCTTGAAATGACATCTAGGCCTTTTATCTGCTCTTTGTAAATTAAGTAAATGAAAAAAACAAGGGAATAACACACATCTGGCCATGGAACAGCTGAGGAGCCAATTGTCCAATTACTTTTGGTCCCTTAAAAAGTGGAAGGCACATATAAAATGTGTTGTAATTCCTACACCGTTCACCTGAGTTGGATGTAAATACCCTCAAATTAAAGCTCAAAGTCTGTACTTAAAGCACATCTTGATTGTTTCATTTCAAATCCATTGTGGTGTTGTACAGAGTTGGAATACTGAAAATTGTGTCAATGTCCAAATATTTATGGACCTAACTGTATCTCCATATTTTGCCTTAGCCTTGAATGAACACTTGATGCATATAATCACAGCAGTATGATGATTCTATGTGTCTACATTAAAACATTATTCTTCATACTGCATTAATATATGCTACTTTTAAACTTTCATGCAGAGAGGGAAATCACAACTAAAAGTGTATTTATTAAACAGTTATTAAGCAGTGGCACAAACATTCATGTCATTTCCAAAACAGAAAGTGCAAGATTGTCAGAGACATTTTAAAACAAGCTATTAGTGCACTTTTGTGCATGATGTCACTAAGATGACATATCAAAACAACACTAAATGAAAGTGCACTTTTTGTACAGAACGCCACTACAATAGTTTAAAACAAATAAAGTGCACTTTTGTGCATGATGTCACACAAGATATTTCAATAAGTGTCAAATAAAAATGAGCTGCATAATAGGAAATCAAATAGTGTATGTCCTTCACTATGTGGTAGGTTCCTGCGGACGTTATCTCCTTCTGTTGTTGACTATTTGTTTCATACGGTGTTGATGTGCAGGTTGCTTCGCCATTTTGTTGGGTGTGGCATGCGGCGTTTCAAGCACTCCTCATTCTCTAGCGGGTGACTTTTCAAACGATGCTATATATTAGCAGTAATGCTACTTTTTGTAGCAACGCTTTTGCCACATACTTGACATATTACGGTTGTCTGTTCAACATCTTCCCGCTTGAAGCCAAACCACCGCCAGACGATGGACCCCCTTGGGAATTAATTCTTCCTCCATTTGTTACCAGATTACGATCTTCTTTCTCTCGTTTTACCACTCACACCGCTCCGCTAGCATCACAACTAGAGATGTCCGAAAATGGCTTTTCTGACGATATCCGATATTCCGATATTGTCCAACTCTTAATTACCGATTCCGATATCAACCAATACCGATATATACAGTCGTGGAATGAACACATTATTATGCCTAATTTTGTTGTGATGCATTAAACAATGTAACAAGGTTTTCCAAAATAAATCAACTCAAGTTATGGAAAAAAATGCCAACATGGCACTGCCATATTTATTATTGAAGTCACAAAGGGCTTTTTTTTTTTAACATGCCTCAAAACAGCAGCTTGGATTTTTATTTTTATTTTTTATTTTTATATAAAGAAATACAATCATTTGTGCTTACAGACTGTATTCCTGCAGACTGTATTGTACGGAGCCCCTAAAGGGACATGGGGGAATTTTTTTTTTAGATATGTATCTCCTGCACACGAGAAACTTTTTATTAAAAAAAAAAATAAATATATATATATATATATATATATATTTTTTTTTATTTTTTTTTTTTTTTAGATATGTATCTCCTGCGCACGAGAAACTTTTTATTTAAAAAAAAAAAAAAAAAACACATTCTGTACATATACAAGTACATATGCATACTTACACTCATGCACATAATCACGTTTCATCAAACATATATTAACGTTGTTGCCCTAGGGTAAACTGGGTGTAACACATGGCACACTGACAAAGCTTAACCTATTGTGACTATAACAATCTACAAGGTTAATGTAGGTTGCTTCTCTTTTTCCCCCTCCATTTTTCTGCATTCTTTCGTATCTCAAGTTATCATTACGTATATGTATTGTTGCATTTAAACAACTGTATTGTTGATAATAAAGGTAAATTATTGGTATTGTTCATTATCAATAGCGCTATTTCTATTGGTATTTGTATTGATCCATTTGTAGTGTAATAATGCTCATTGTCATTTCTGTATTATTTTTTATTTTTCGCTAACTGCTTATTTGCTATTACTTTTACCATCATATTTGTACATGTCATATTTGCTGATGTTGCTCTATTGTTGTTGTTGTTGTTGTTTGCTGTTGTTGTTTTTGTCTCTCTGTCTAATCCCCCTCTTGTCCCCACAATTTCCCCCTCTGTCTTCTTTTTTTTTCTCTTTCTATCCCCTCCTGCTCCGGCCCGGCTGCACTAAATGATAATATAAATACATTTAATAAAGTCAAATACAAATAAGGCAACAAGAGAAGTATCCTACACTTCTCTTTTGTAAAGTAAATCTGAACAGCTGACATGGGCATCTACATCAACTATATGATTTGCCTGAGAAGCTGGACAGGACATAAAAAAAAAAAAAAAAAAAATATATATATATATATATATATATATATATATTTTTTTTTTTAATAAAAAGTTTATTAAAAAAAATATATATATATATTTATTTTTTTAAATAAAAAGTTTCTCGTGCGCAGGAGAAACTTTTTATTTAAAAAAAAAATAAATATATATATATATATATATATATATATATATATTTTTTTTTTTTTAATAAAAAGTTTCTCGTGCGCAGGAGATACATATCTAAAAAAAAAAATTCCCCCATGTCCCTTTAGGGGCTCCGTAGTATTGATCTATATTGATATATAATGTATATATTGTGTTTTTTATGTTGATTTCATAAAAAAAAAATTAAATCAACATTTTTTTAATTTCTTGTGAGGCCCGGTCCAAATCGGTAGTTGGGGACCACTGATCTAATTAGTTACTATGGTAATTAAGTCACAGCAGCTCAGACGAGGCACCAAGCAGTATGGGTGTGGAGCGTTTCCGCAGAGTGTTTCCAGTGCGGCCAGCCTGAAATGCAGGTTTTTTTTTTTTAACAAAGTTGTAAAGCTTTGCAATATATCAGTTATATCAGATTGTAGATGGGTCTTTTTTTTTACCGTTTGTTGTTCATATTTCGCTGTGTTTATTGCATTTTGCTTGATTGTAAAATATGTCAATCGAAAGAGGGTGTGACGTTCATATGTTGTCAATATTCAGTGTTTTATCGTTCATAGATAATATTGTAAATCCCACATTCTTTATTTTCATGTACATTCTGGGTGTCTCATTCAGTAAAAAAATTTAAAATTCCATTTCTAACTTTCAATCAGACATTATTGTGAGATTTTGTTTTAGTGTTCCTAAAAATAGATATACCGGCCCTCAGAAACATTTGTTTCTCTAAATTTGGCAAAATAATTGTCCAGGCCTGGTATACTCCAATATCACGATATAGTCATTTTCTACAAACCCCGTTTCCATATGAGTTGGGAAATTGTGTTAGATGTAAATATAAACGGAATACAATGATTTGCAAATCATTTTCAAACATATTCAATTGAATGCACTACAAAGACAACATATTTGATGTTCAAACTCATAAACTTTTTTTTTTTTTTTTTGCAAATAACAATTAACTTAGAATTTAATGGCAGCAACACATGCCAAAGTGGTTGGGAAAGGGCATGTTCACCACTGTGTTACATGGCCTTTCCTTTTAACAACACTCAGTAAACGTTTGGGAACTGAGGAGACACATTTTTGAAGCTTCTCAGGTGGAATTTTTTCCCATTCTTGCTTGATGTACAGCTTAAGTTGTTCAACAGTCCGGGGGTCTCCGTTGTGGTATTTTAGACTTCATATTTTTCACATTTTCAATGGGAGAAAGGTCTGGACTACAGGCAGGCCAGTCTAGTACCCGCACTCTTTTACTATGAAGCCATGTTGATGTAACACGTGGCTTGGCATTGTCTTGCTGAAATAAGCAAGGGCGTCCATGGTTACGTTGCTTGGATGGCAACATGTGTTGCTCCAAAACCTGTATGTACCTTTCAGCATTAATTAAGTTACCCATGTCTTGGGCACTAATACACCCCCATACCATCACAGATGCTGGCTTTTCAACTTTGCGCCTATAACAATCCGGATGGTTATTTTCCTCTTTGGTCCGGAGGACACGACGTTCACAGTTTCCAAAAACAATTTGAAATGTGGACTCGTCAGACCACAGAACACTTTTCCACTTTGTATCAGTCCATCTTAGATGAGCTCAGGCTCAGCGAAGCCGGCGGCGTTTCTGGGTGTTGTTGATAAACGGTTTTCACCTTGCATAGGAGAGTTTTAACTTGCACTTACAGATGTAGCGACCAACTGTAGTTACTGACAGTGGGTTTCTGAAGTGTTCCTGAGCCCATGTGGTGATATCCTTTACACACTGATGTCGCTTGTTGATGCAGTACAGCCTGAGGGATCGAAGGTCACGGGCTTAGCTGCTTGCGTGCAGTGATTTCTCCAGATTCTCTGAACCCTTTGATGATATTACGGATCGTAGATGGTGAAATCCCTAAATTCCTTGCAATAGCTGCTTGAGAAAGGTTTTTCTTAAACTGTTCAACAATGTGCTCACGCCATTTGTTGACAAAGTGGTGACCCTTCGCCCCATCCTTGTTTGTGATTGACTGAGCATTTCATGGAATTTACTTTTATACCCAATCATGGCACCCACCTGTTCCCAATTTGCATGTTCACCTGTGGGATGTTCCAAATAAGTGTTTGATGAGCATTCCTCAACTTTATCAGTATTTATTGCCACCTTTCCCAACTTCTTTGTCACGTGTTGCTGGCATCAAATTCTAAAGTTAATGATTATTTGCAGAAAAAAAATGTTTATCAGTTTGAACATCAAATATGTTGTCTTTGTAGCATATTCAACTGAATATGGGTTGAAAATGATTTGCAAATCATTGTATTCCGTTTATATTTACATCTAACACAATTTCCCAACTCATATGGAAACGGGGTTTGTATATCGCAGAGACAAACCCGCGATACATGGAGTATATTCCATATATCGCCCAGCCCTAGTTGTATGCATGCATGTTCCAAATAAACCCAAACTCCTGCTTCTTGCGTTCTTTCGTAAGTATGACAGCTTTTTTTGGATCACTCCTCACATTCTTCTCTTTTTGGGCTTGTGTTGTGCTGCAGGTTGGCCGTAATCCCCGTCCAGAACATGCGGGAGCGTCACAGAACCGAAGAGGATTAAAGACCGTCCCAGTCTGCCACCGGCACTCCTGATTTAGACCACTTGATCGGAGCGCAGCAGGCCGCTCCGATAGCATCCGGCCTCGCAAGAGCATGTTGCCTACGCTCTCCCTCTGCTCCATCGTCTGGCTCAACCGGGGTATCAAGCTGAGGAAAGTGCACCACTTCACCAACACCGGGCAGGTCTGAGAGAAGAGTCGGAAGGTCAGACTTGAGAAAATGCTTCTCAGCTTCAGGTGACTCTGGCGTCCCTCGACATCATCTTCAGTGACTCATAAACCTTTCCGGTTTTCCCGGCCCCGCGCCGTATAATCCTACGCAAAATGGCAACGGAGGGTTTCCAGTACCGGGCGCTGTACGCGTTCACTAAAGACCAGGAGGAGGACTTGGACCTGCAGCCGGGGGACCTGCTGGTGGTGAGCAAGGCGTCCCTCCTGTCCATGGAGAACTACCGCCCGGGCCGCGCCGAGGAGCCGGAATGCCTCGGCTGGCTCCTGGGGTACAACGAGCGCTCCAAGCAGAGAGGCGATTTCCCCGGGACGTACGTTCAGTACGTGGGCCCCGTCAAGATGGCGCTCCCGTCCACTCAACCCCGGTCTCAGCGACCGCTGCCTGCCGCGCCGAGACCGGACACATGTCAAGGTGAGGACGCTTGCTTTCGTCTCTATTAGATTAGATTAGATTAGATTTATTGGTCCCCTTGGGGAAATTCATTGTCACTGCCGTACATTTAAACACTAGACATTACACCATCCATCCATCCATTTTCTACCGCTTATTCCCTTTGGGGTCGCGGGGGCGCTGGAGCCTATCTCAGCTACAATCGGGCGGAAGGCGGGGTACACCCTGGACAAGTCGCCACCTCATCGCAGGGCCAACACAGATAGACAGACAACATTCACACTCACATCCACACACTAGGGCCAATTTAGTGTTGCCAATCAACTTATCCCCAGGTGCATGTCTTTGGAAGTGGGAGGAAGCCGGAGTACCCGGAGGGAACCCACGCAGTCACGGGGAGAACATGCAAACTCCACACAGAAAGATCCCGAGCCCGGGATTGAACCCAAGACTACTCAGGACCTTCGTATTGTGAGGCAGATGCACTAACCCCTCTGCCACCGTGAAGCCCATTACAAGACATTACACATCACACAAAAAAAAGAACAAAAAGACATCATACATGACTAACACACATTTACAGGCTTGTCAGACGGGTCGGCCGGGCCTGCTGTTAAGGGCGGCTATAGCTGCAGGGATCAGGCTTTTCCTGAGGCGGGCCCTCCGGAATTTGATTGTTCTGTACCTGCGCCCTAATGGTAGTGGGATGATGTATTGGTGTAGTGGGTGAGTGATATCCTGGACTATTGTTTTTGCCAGTCGGGTGATGGACCTGTGGTTTATGTCTGAAATGTTGGGTGTGGGTAGGCCGATGATTTTAGCTGCTATGTTTGTAACGCGTGTGAGTTTGGTCCGGTTGGTTACAGAAAGCACGGTGAAAAAACATGTGGAACAGTACAGAAGGATGGGTTGAACAATGCTTTGGTAAAGTAATAACAGGAGATGAGGTGCAACGTATAGTCCTTTAAGTTTCCGGCTGGCTGACAGTCTTTGTTGACTTCTTTTTTGAATGTCCGTGGTGTGTTGATCAAAGGTGAGTTTATTGTCCAAGGTTATGCCCAGGTATTTAAAAGTGTCAACTGTTTTAACTGTTTGTGTGTTTATGATGATGGGGTTCTGAGGTGAGGGGGGGTTGAACCATATTTATTTTGTTTTATTGACATTGATTTCCAGATAACTGGCTGTGCATGACTCTGTGAAATGTTTGACTGTGTTATGATAGTCCAGGATGGATTGACTGTTGGAGAGGAGTGCGAGAATGGCTGTGTCATCTGAGTATTTTAAGTATGTTGTGGTGGGTGAGATGCTACGGCAGTCATTGGTGTAGAGTGTGTACAGGAAAGGGCTCAACACACATCCCTGTGGGACCCCGGTGTTGATGGTAAGCATCGGGGATGTGTTTGAGCCCACCCTTACTGCTTGCAATCGGTCGGTGAGGAAGTTGTGGGTGAGGTGGATCAGCTGAGGGGGGATGTTGAACTGGTGTAGTTTCCGGATCAGTAGATGCTTCTGTAGGGAGTTGAAGGCGGAGCTGAAGTCCATGAAGATGATCCTGGCAAAGTTGCCTGGGGAGTCCAGATATTCTCCGAGCTTTCTCAGTCTGTTGTTTTTAAAACAAACAACTTTAAAAAAAAAATGTACGCTGCAGATAAATCTTTTCTTACTAAAATGAGAAAGTATTTAGTCCATCCATCCATCCATCTTCTTCCGCTTATCTGAGGTCGGGTCGCAGGGGCAGCAGCCTAAGCAGGGAAGCCCAGACTTCCCTCTCCCCAGCCACTTCGTCCAGCTCCTCCCGGGGGATCCCGAGGCGTTCCCAGGCCAGCCGGGAGACATAGTCTTCCCAACGTGTCCTGGGTCTTCCCCGTGGCCTCCTACCGGTCGGACGTGCCCGAAACACCTCCCGAGGGAGGCGTTCGGGTGGCATCCTGACCAGATGCCCGAACCACCTCATCTGGCTCCTCTCGATGTGGAGGAGCAGCGGCTTTACTTTGAGCTCCCCCCGAATGACAGAGCTTCTCACCCTATCTCTAAGGGAGAGCCCCGCCACCCGGTGGAGGAAACTAATTTCGGCCGCTCGTACCCGTGATCTTGTCCTTTCGGTCATGACCCAAAGCTCATGACCATAGGTGAGGATAGGAACGTAGATCGACCGGTAAATCGAGAGCTTTGCCTTCCGGCTCAGCTCCTTCTTCACCACAACGGATAGATACAGCGTCCGCATTACTGAAGACGCCGCACCGATCCGCCTGTCAATCTCACCATCCACTCTTCCCTCACTCGTGAACAAGACTCCGAGGTACTTGAACTCCTCCACTTAGTTTTTATTACAATTATTTTATGACGAATATATCTTCTTAGTTCTCATCGATATATACAGGCCTCACATTTTAACTTTTTAAGGTCAAGGCAAGTGTTGCCTTAAAGGAGGACTCATATTTCAGGGCACCAAGGCAAACATTATTTTCTTTCCAGGCAGGGGCTCCAAAGCATGCATGATTTCATATATACCAGTGACGTGCGGTGAGGTTGATAGCTGGTGAGGCACTGACTTCATCACAGTCAGATTTACAAACATATGAACCCTAAAGAGTATCTTATTCACCATTTGATTGGCAGCAGTTAACGGGTTATGTTTAAAAGCTCATACCAGCATTCTTCCCTGCTTGGCACTCAGCATCAAGGCTTGGAATTGGGGGTTAAATCACCAAAAATTATTCCCGGGCGCTGCGCCGCTGCTGCCCACTGCTCCCCTCACCTCCCAGGGGGTGATCAAGGGGATGGGTCAAATGCAGAGGACAAATGTCATTACACCTAGTGTGTGTGTGACAATCATTGGTACTTTAACTTAACTTTAACTTTACACATACAAACTGTAGCACACAAAAAAGCACATTTAATAAAAAAAAAACGTTATTATGGTCTTACCTTTACTTAGAAATTAAGTCCACAACTAAAGCCCTCACTTAAACTTTCCACGTGCAAGATTGAATCTATTTAAAAAAGTGTAACCGAGGGTTTATAAATGTCGCCTGTACTGTAAGAAATTACAAAATAACAAACACAGAGGCTCCCGTTTACACGAGGACCACTTTATTTACATTCTTTCAAAAACCTCCGCAACGTGACATCACTTCCGCTCTTAGCGCCTTCAAAATAAGAGCTCAAGGCATATACTGTATAACAGCGCATAACAGAAACTTAACATCACAAAGAGGAAAGCCCATGAAAATAGGTTACAAAAGTTATTTAATAAGAAGCCAAAAAGTGCAAAAACAATAATGTTCGTGTTGGAGGAGTTGTGAATTAGGTACACCTGCAGTCTGCAGGTGTATCTAATGTTGTGTCCCTGCAGTCATTCACAACTCCTCCAACACCAACATTATTGTTTTTGCACTTTTTGGCTTCTTATGAAATAACTTTTTAAAATAGATTCAATCTTGCACGTGGAAAGTTTAAGTGTGGGCTTTAGTTGATATAACAATTCTATGGCGGGGGTGCAGGAGGCGAGCCTCAGCCAGTGCGTCTTTTGCAGCCGTTTTATGATCGCTCAGCACAAAAAATACTTTACACACATACAGTTGTTGACAAAATACACTGTACATTATATACCTCAGCTAACTAAACTATGGAAATGTATAATATAATTCATATAGCAATACGGTCTCACTGCACAGCAGGCCAGCAGTTAGCCGAGTCATTGCGCAATCCATGGTGAGGCACTGAGTGATGTGCCTCAACTGGCTGCTGTTCACCGCACCGTCTCTTCTCAGTATTTGAAAAGTGAAAATTCAGCGATTTTGAATAAAAATAATCTAAAACTGGTGAAGCTAAATGGAAAATAACTTTATAGTATAATCACTGGATACATATAACAATTTAAATCTTTTTTTTTTCTTTTTACATTTTTTTTCTTTCCATGATGGCATGTGAGGCGGTGCCTCACCTGCCTCTAGTGACTGCACGTCACTGATATATATATATATATATATATATATATATATATATATAACTTTTTTTTTTTTATTCATTAATGATATGAACTTGTCAGCTTTTTGTCATTTCATGATGCCTTTATCTCTATTTTTACATTTTGAATATCGGAAGCTATTTTTTAAATGTATTAATTGTTTATTTTTTAAAGTTATTTACATTAATATGTACATGTAGATGCTGTATCGCAGTGTTTTTCAACCACTGTGCTGCGGCACACTAGTGTGCCGTGAGATACAGTCTTGTGTGCTGTGGGAGATTATCTAATTTAACCTATTTGGGTTAAAAATATTTTTTGCAAACCATTAATTATAGTCTGCAAATGATGTGTTGTTGTTGAGTGTCGGTGCTGTCTAGAGCTTGGCAAAGTAACCGTGTAATACTCTTCCATATCAGTAGGTGGCGGCCAGTAGTTAATTGCTTTGTATATGTCGGAAACAGCGGGAGGCAGCGTGCAGGTAAAAAGGTTTCTAATGCTTAAACCAAAAATAAACAAAAGGTGAGTGCCCCTAAGAAAAGGCATTGAAGCTTAGGGAAGGCTATGCAGAACCAAACAAAAACTGAACTGGCTACAAAGTAAACAAAAACAGAATGCTGGACGACAGCAAAGACTTACTGTGGAGCAAAGGCAATGTACATCCGAACATGACATGACAATCAACAATGTCCCCACAAAGATGGATACAAACAACTGAAATATTCTTGATTGCTAAAACAAAGTAGATGCGGGAAGTATCGCTTTAAGGATGACATGAAACTGCTACAGGAAAATACCCCAAAAAAAGAGAGAAAAAGCCACCAAAATAGGAGCGCAAGACAAGAACTAAAACACTACACACAGGAAAACAGCAAAAAACTCTAAATAAGTCATGTCGTTACAGTACACCTACTTTGAGACAAGAGCTATATTGATGCATGGTTGGTTATGCTTTAAATTCATATCCAACAATTGCAACAACGACTTTTTACTGTCAACTGAGTTTTGTTTTTAAATGATTTCTGCTGGTGGTGTGCCTCCGGACTTTTTCAACACTAAAAATGTGCCTTGGCTCAAAAAAGGTTGAAAAACACTGCTGTATCGGGACGGATCCACTAAGAGTTTCAGCAGAAATATGTCATATAGAAATGAACTATACCCAATAACACATTAACAAAATGCTGTCACATGAATGTTTTTGGAAGTAATCCCTTTGTATTAGAAAGATTCTGAAAGATTCATTTATGATAGTTTATCAAAATATAATTAGATATCTACGTTGTGTATGTGCTGAAAGATTAATTTGATTGTTTATCAAAATATAGCTATAGATGTCAACATTGTGTATGTGCTGAAAGTTTCATTTATGATTGATCAAAATACAAACCCTGTTTTCATATGAGTTGGGAAATTGTGTTAGATGTAAATATAAATGGAATACAATGATTTGCAAATCATTTTCAACCCATATTCAGTTGAATATGCTACAAAGACAACATATTTGATGTTTAAACTCATAAACATTTTGTTTTTTTGGAAATAATCATTAACTTTAGAATTTGATGCCAGCAACACGTGACAAAGAAGTTGGGAAAGGTGGCAATAAATACTGATAAAGTTGAGGAATGCTCATCAAACACTTATTTGGAACATCCCACAGGTGAACATGCAAATTGGGAACAGGTGGGTGCCATGATTGGGTATGAAAGTAGATTCCATGAAATGCTCAGTCATTCACAAACAGGGATGGGGCGAGGGTCACTATTTTGTCAACAAATGCTTGAGAAAATTTGTTGAACAGTTTAAGAAAAACCTTTCTCAACCAGCTATTGCAAGGAATCTAGGGATTTCACCATCTACGGTCCGTAATATCATCAAAGGGTTCAGAGAATCTGGAGAAATCACTGCACGTAAGCAGCTAAGCCCATGACCTTCAATCCCTCAGGCTGTACTGCATCAACAAGCGACATCAGTGTGTAAAGGATATCACCACATGGGCTCAGGAACACTTCAGAAACCCATTGTCAGTAACTACAGTTGGTCGCTACATCTGGAAGTGCAAGTTAAAACTCTATTTACGCATTTACTAGTATCCAGCAGCGAGAAGGTATATTTTTGACGTGATTGATACCCACAGAGGTCACACCATCGGAAGTATCTTACCCGAGGGGGCGTGGCTACGGGATAGAGTTCTTTTCATGCGTGTTATAGAAATGTACCTTATAATTTCAATGATAATGATTTTAGATATATCGCATAATTTCCAGTTGTTATTTTTTCAAAACTATTATTAATCTATTTGATAATTTACTATTAATAGATTGTTACTTTCTGTTATCTACACCTCTGTTCAAATGTAAACAGCACTTATTCTTCTATAATTTGGATACTTTACATTAGTTTTGGTTGGGACTCTAGATGTCCGATAATGGCTTTTTTGCCGATATTGTCCAAATCTTAATTCCTGATTCCGATATCAACCGATACCGATATATACAGTCGTGGAATTAACAAATTTTTATGCCTAATTTTGTTGTGATGCCCCGCTGGATGCATTAAACAATGTAACAAGGTTTTCCAAAATAAATCAACTCAAGTTATGGAAAAAAATGCCAACATGGCACTGCCATATTTATTATTGAGTCACAAAGTGCATTTTTTTTTAACATGCCTCAAAACAGCAGCTTGGAATTTGGGACATGCTCTCCCGTGCATGAGGAGGTTGAAGTGGTGGGGGGGGGGGGGGGTGTATATTGTAGCGTCCCGGAAGAGTTAGTCCTGCAAGGGGTTCTGGGTATTTGTTCTGTTGTGTTTATGTTGTGTTACGGTGCGGATGTTCTCCCGAAATGTGTTTGTCATTCTTGTTTGGTGTGGGTTCACAGCGTGGCGCATATTTGTAACAGTGGTAACGTTGTTTATACGGCCACCCTCAGTGACCTGTATGGCTGTTGACCAAGTATGCGTTGCATTCACTTGTGTGTGTGTGAAAAGCTGTAGATACTTATGTAACTTAGATATCGGGTTGCACTTACAGTAGATATCGGGTTGCACTATGTAAAGCGTTTTGAGTCACTAGAGAAAAGCGCTATATAAATATAATTCACTTCACCTTTTCAGTGTCTCTGTCGGTGTAATATGAAAACTATTTGTAGAATACTAAACATTATGGCCGTTAGTAAAGAAAAATCTACAAATTGGCCGCACCGTTTTATAAGCCGCATGGTTCAAAACGTTGGAAAAAAAGTAGTGGCTTATAATCCAGAAAATATAGTAGGCTAAACCGTTTATATTTTATATTTAAAGTTAAAGTACCAATGATTGTCACACACACACTAGGTGTGGTGAAATTTGTCCTCTGCATTTGACCCATCCCCTTGTTCACCCCCTGGGAAGTGAGGGGAGCAGTGGGCAGCAGCGGTGGCCACGTCCGGAAATAATTTTTGGGTGATTTAACCCCCAATTCTTGGTACTATTTGAACTCACAACCTACCTATCTCAGGGCGGACACTCTAACACAGGGGTCACCAACGCAGTGCCTGCGGGCACCAGGTCGCCCGTAAGGACCAGATGAGTCGCCCGCTGGTCTGTTCTAAAAATAGCTCAAATAGCAGCACTTACCAGTGAGCTGCCTCTATATTTTAAATTGTATTTATTTACTAGCAAGCTGGTCTCGCTTTGCTCAACATTTTTAATTCTAAGAGACAAAACTCAAATAGAATTTGAAAATCCAAGAAAATATTTTAAAGACTTGGTCTTCACTTGTTTAAATAAATTCATTTATTTTTTTACTCTGCTTTTTATAACTTTCAGAAAGACAATTTTAGAGAAAACATACAACCTTAAAAATGATGTTAGGATTTTTAAACACCTATATCTTTTTACCTTTTAAATTCCTTCCTCTTTTTTCCTGACAATTGAAATCAATGTTCAAGTAAATTTATTTTTTTTATTGTAAAGAATAATAAATACATTTTAATTTCATTCTTCATTTTAGCTTCTGTTTTTTTCGACGAAGAATATTTGTGAAATATTTCTTCAAACTTATTATGATTAAAATTCAAAAAAATTATTCTGGCAAATCTAGAAAATCTGTAGAATCAAATATAAATCTTATTTCAAAGTCTTTTGAATTTCTTTTAAAATTTTTGTTCTGGAAAATCTAGAAGAAATAATGATTTGTCTTTGTTAGAAATATAGCTTGGTCCAATTTGTTATATATTCTAACAAAGTGCAGATTGGATTTTAACCTATTTAAAACATATCATCAAAATTCTAAAATTAATATTAATCAGGAAAAATTACTAATGATGTTCCATAAATTATTTTTTTAATTTTTCAAAAAGTTTTTCTCTTTTTTTTGGTTGAATTTTGAATTTTAAATAGTCGAAATTGAAGATAAACTGTTTCAAAATGTAATTTTCATTTTTTTCGTGTTTTCTCTTTTTTTAAACCGTTCAATTAAGTGTTTTTTTCATCATTTATTCTCTACAAAAACCTTCCGTAAAAGATACATATCATTAATTATTAATAATAGCATAGAATTAAAGGTAAATTGAGCAAATTGGCTATTTCTGGCAATTTATTTAAGTGTGTATCAAACTGGTAGCCCTTCGCATTAAAGGGGAACATTATCACCAGACCTATGTAAGCGTTAATATATACCTTGATTTTGCAGAAAAAAGACCATATATTTTTTTAACCGATTTCCGAACTCTAAATGGGTGAATTTTGGCGAATTAAATGCCTTTCTAATATTCGCTCTCGGAGCGATGACGTCACAACATGACGTCGCATCGGGAAGCAATCCACCATTTTCTCAAACACCGAGTCAAATCAGCTCTGTTATTTTCCGGTTTTTCGACTGTTTTCCGTACCTTGGAGACATCATGCCTCGTCGATGTGTTGTCGGAGGGTGTAACAACACGAACAGGGGCGCATTCAAGTTGCACCAGTGGCCCAAAGATGCGAAAGTGGCAAGAAATTGGACGTTTGTTCCGCACACTTTACCGACGAAAGCTATGCTACGACAGAGATGGCAAGAATGTGTGGATATCCTGCGACACTCAAAGCAGATGCATTTCCAACGATAAAGTCAAAGAAATCTGCCGCCAGACCCCCATTGAATCTGCCGGAGTGTGTGAGCAATTCAGGGACAAAGGACCTCGGTAGCACGGCAAGCAATGGCGGCAGTTTGTTCCCGCAGACGAGCGAGCTAAACCCCCTGGATGTCTTGGCTCACACCGTCCCTTATGCCACCGAAGATGATCAAGAGAAGAATATCGACCCTAGCTTCCCTGGCCTGCTGACATGAGGGTATGTCTACAGAATATATTAATTGATGAAAATTGGGCTGTCTGCACTCTCAAAGTGCATGTTGTTGCCAAATGTATTTCATATGCTGTAAACCTAGTTCATAGTTGTTAGTTTCCTTTAATGCCAAACAAACACATACCAATCGTTGGTTAGAAGGCGATCGCCGAATTCGTCCTCGCTTTCTCCCGTGTCGCTGGCTGTCGTGTCGTTTTCGTCGGTTTCGCTTGCATACGGTTCAAACCGATATGGCTCAATAGCTTCAGTTTCTTCTTCAATTTCGTTTTCGCTACCTGCCTCCACACTACAACCATCCGTTTCAATACATGCGTAATCTGTTGAATAGCTTAAGCCGCTGAAATCCGAGTCTGAATCCGAGCTAATGTCGCTATAGCTTGCTGTTCTTTCCGCCATGTTTGTTTGTGTTGGCTTCACTATGTGACGTCACAGGAAAATGGACGGGTGTATATAACGATGGTTGAAATCAGGCACTTTGAAGCTTTTTTTAGGGATATTGCGTGATGGGTAAAAGTTTGACAAAAACTTCGAAAAATATAATAAGCCACTGGGAACTGATTTTAAATGGTTTTAACCATTCTGAAATTGTGATAATGTTCCCCTTTAATCAGTACCCAAGAAGTAGCTCTTGGTTTCAAAAAGGTTGGTGACCCCTGCTCTAACCACTATGCCACTTATTTAAACGATCAACACCCGTAAGCATGTCCTTTTTTATACTCTTAATTTGGGACAAATTTAAAATGAAAACATTCCTTTGGAACAAAGTCTTTATTGTGAGAAGAAGATTGTTGATGGTATTAATGCACCTTTTATTTCAAATGTGTTAATATACACCTGCTGTAATCCTCCCAAGTACCGTATGCATGTTCAAGCCTGATTAGCATTTAATTATAACACAGACTAATAGATCTCTCCCCTGGGACCATAAAGACTTCATTAATTCCAGAGAAGCTTGACACCTTGGCAACCCTTTGTGGATTCCAGCTCACGAAAATAAAAACTCATGGAAGTTTGAAACACAACTTCATTTCAGTAATAATACAAAAAAAAAAACCTTCAGAGGGATTAGTTGATGGTTGTGGTTTGGCAGAGTAACAAGAGAATTGTCCCTGCATGAAACCCTAAATTCCTGCTGGGTCAAAAGCTGTATTTCTCTGTAATTCTCCCTGCTTTTCTGACAGATGGCCGCAGTTCGGCGCCTCGCACGGAGGCGGTGAACTCTGCTTTACCTCGGCTTTAGCCAACCGCTCATTCACTGTGCCCCTCCGTTCAAATGCATACTTTTCAAATCAAACGAAATGATCCGAAGCCTTAACGACGCCGCACACGGTACGGTTTACGCATCGTAAATGTTTCTAGAACCCGTCTTGAGTTTTTGAGAGTGAGAAAAGGCAGGTGAAGGGGGGGTGAGGGTATCCTGGTGCTTTGACAGGCACTGAGACAAACCAGTCGGGCAGCAGGCGTTGAGTGTTGGTGATTTGGTGAGACAGTAGCACCAAGTGAAACCTTGGGTGAGAGGGGGGCTGTGTGCATGAATAGGGAGAGGACACTGCAGTCAGGCCCGAATTTGTAAAATATCACCTATTTCAATAAATCAATCAATATTTACTTATATAGCCCTAAATCACGACTGTCTCAAAGGGCTGCACAAGCCACAACGACATCCTCGGCTCAGATCCCACATCAGGGCAAGGAAAAACTCAACTCAATGGGATGAAAATGAGAAACCTTGGAGGGGACCGCAGATGTGAGGACCCCCCCCTGGGAAACCGTTGCAATGGACGTCGAGTGGATTTAGTTAATAGTGTGAGAGTCCATCTCCATAGTGGATCTAACATAATAGTGTGAGAGTCCAGTCCATAGTGGATCTAACATAATAGTGTGAGAGTCCAGTCCATAGTGGATCTAACATAATAGTGTGAGAGTCCAGTCCATAGTGGATCTAACGTAATAGTGAGAGTCCAGTCCATAGTGGATCTAACGTAATAGTGAGAGTCCAGTCCATAGTGGATCTAACATAATAGTGTGAGAGTCCAGTCCATAGTGGATCTAACATAATAGTGTGAGAGTCCAGTCCATAGTGGATCTAACATACCGTATTTTCCGCACTATAAGGCGCACCTAAAAACCACAAATGTTCTCAAAAGCTGACAGTGCGCCTTATAACCCGGTGCGCTTTATTACGATTCATTTTCATAAAGTTTCGATCTCGCAACTTCGGTAAACAGCCGCCATCTTTTTTCCCGGTAGAACAGGAAGCGCTTCTTCTTCTACGCAAGCAACCGCCAAGGAAAGCATCCGCCCCCATAGAACAGGAAGCGCTTCTTCTTCTACCCGCCCCCGGAAGAAGAAGAAAAAACGCGCGGATATCACCGTACGTTTCATTTCCTGTTTACATCTGTAAAGACCACAAAATGGCTCCTACTAAGCGATCCGGTTCATAAAAAGACGCAATCTCTCCATCCGCACACGGATTACTACCGTATTTCACAGCAACTGAACCGCACTGTGGAACGGGAGCACGTACGGTGAATATTCGCACCACAGGGAATGAGAAGTCATCCTTCACTGTGGTTCTAGCTTGCCATGCTAACTTCCACCCATGGTGATATTCAAAAGGAAGACCTTGCCAAAAGAGACCTTTCCAGCCGGCGTCATCATAAAAGCTAACTCGAAGGGATGGATGGATGAAGAAAAGATGAGCGAGTGGTTAAGGGAAGTTTACGCGAAGAGGCCGGGTGGCTTTTTTCACACAGCTCCGAAGGCGAGCACACCTTCACTAAGACGGGCAGACAGCCTCGGACGACATACGCCAACATCTGCCAGTGGATCGTAAATGCCTGGGCAGATATTTCGGTCACAACTGTGGTCCGAGCTTTCCGGAAGGCAGGATTCACAGAACAACAGCGACACTGACTCCCGATGACTTCTACGAGACGGAACCGGCCATTTTGGATACCACGCTTGCGCAACTTTTCAATTCGGACACCGAAGACGAAGAATTCGAAGGATTTACGAATGAAGAATAACTTCAGAAGGTGAGCGCTATGTTTATTTTGTGTGTTGTGACATTAACGTTCGAGCAACATTATGTTACTATTGCTCTACACCATTTTGAATTTTACTATGTTTGTGATTGCACATTTGCGTACATTTTGGGACAGAGTTGTTAGAACGCTGGTTTTCAATATATTATTAAAGTTTGACTGAACTATCTGACTGTTTTTTTGACATTCACTTTAGCGCAGCGTTTTTTTGACATTCACTTTAGCGCAGCGTAGGCGCGGCTTATAGTCCGGGGCGGCTTATTGGTGGACAAAATTATGAAATATGTAATTCATAGAAGGTGCGGCTAATAATCCGGTGCGCCTTATAGTGCGGAAAATACGGTAATAGTGAGAGAGTCCAGTCTATAGTGGATCTAACATAATAGTGTGAGAGTCCAGTCCATAGTGGAGCTAACATAATAGTGTGAGAGTCCAGTCCATAGTGGATCTAACATAATAGTGTGAGAGTCCAGTCCATAGTGGATCTAACATAATAGTGTGAGAGTCCAGTCCATAGTGGATCTAACATAATAGTGTGAGAGTCCAGTCCATAGTGGATCTAACATAATAGTGTGAGAGTCCAGTCCATAGTGGATCTAGTTAATAGTGTGAGAGTCCAGTCCATAGTGGATCTAACATAATAGTGTGAGAGTCCAGTCCATAGTGGATCTAACATAATAGTGAGAGAGTCCAGTCCACAGTGGATCTAACATAATAGTGTGAGAGTCCAGTCCATAGTGGATCTAACATAATAGTGTGAGAGTCCAGTCCATAGTGGATCTAACATAATAGTGTGAGACTCCAGTCCATATTGGATCTAAAATAATAGTGTGAGAGTCCAGTCCATAGTGGATCTAACATAATAGTGAGAGTCCAGTCCATAGTGGATCTAACATAATAGTGTGCGAGTCCAGTCCATAGTGGATCTAGTTAATATTGTGAGAGTCCAGTCCATAGTGGATCTGACATAATAGTGTGAGAGTCCAGTCCATAGTGGATCTAACATAATAGTGTGAGAGTCCAGTCCATAGTGGAGCTAACATAATAGTGTGAGAGTCCAGTCCATAGTGGATCTAACATAATAGTGTGAGACTCCAGTCCATAGTGGATCAAAAATAATAGTGTGAGAGTCCAGTCCATAGTGGATCTAACATAATAGTGAGAGAGTCCAGTCCATAGTGGATCTAACATAATAGTGTGAGAGTCCAGTCCATAGTGGATCTAACATAATAGTGTGAGACTCCAGTCCATATTGGATCTAAAATAATAGTGTGAGAGTCCAGTCCATAGTGGATCTAACATAATAGTGAGAGTCCAGTCCATAGTGGATCTAACATAATAGTGTGCGAGTCCAGTCCATAGTGGATCTAGTTAATATTGTGAGAGTCCAGTCCATAGTGGATCTGACATAATAGTGTGAGAGTCCAGTCCATAGTGGATCTAACATAATAGTGTGAGAGTCCAGTCCATAGTGGAGCTAACATAATAGTGTGAGAGTCCAGTCCATAGTGGATCTAACATAATAGTGTGAGACTCCAGTCCATAGTGGATCTAAAATAATAGTGTGAGAGTCCAGTCCATAGTGGATCTAACATAATAGTGAGAGAGTCCAGTCCATAGTGGATCTAACATAATAGTGTGAGAGTCCAGTCCATAGTAGATCTAACATAATAGTGTGAGAGTCCAGTCCATAGTGGATCTAACATAATAGTGTGAGAGTCCAGTCCATATTGGATCTAAAATAGTAGTGTGAGAGTCCAGTCCATAGTGGATCTAACATAATAGTGAGAGTCCAGTCCATAGTGGATCTAACATAATAGTGTGCAAGTCCAGTCCATAGTGGATCTAGTTAATATTGTGAGCGTCCAGTCCATAGTGGATCTAACATAATAGTGTAAGAGTCCAGTCCATAGTGGATCTAACATAATAGTGTGAGAGTCCAGTCCATAGTGGAGCTAACATAATAGTGTGAGAGTCCAGTCCATAGTGGATCGAACATAATAGTGTGAGAGTCCAGTCCATAGTGGATCGAACATAATAGTGAGAGAGTCCAGTCCATAGTGGATCTAACATAATAGTGTGAGAGTCCAGTCCATAGTAGATCTAACATAATAGTGTGAGAGTCCAGTCCATAGTGGATCTAACATAATAGTGTGAGAGTCCAGTCCATAGTGGATCTAACATAATAGTGTGAGAGTCCAGTCCATAGTGGATCTAACATAATAGTGAGAGTCCAGTCCATAGTGGATCTAACATAATAGTGTGAGAGTCCAGTCCATAGTGGATCTAACATAATAGTGAGAGAGTCCAGTCTATAGTGGATCTAACATAATAGTGTGAGAGTCCAGTCCATAGTGGATCTAGTTAATAGTGTGAGAGTCCAGTCCCTAGTGGACCTAACATAATAGTGTGAGAGTCCAGTCCATAGTGGATCTAACATAATAGTGTGAGAGTCCAGTCCATAGTGGAGCTAACATAATAGTGTGAGAGTCCAGTCCATAGTGGATCTAACATAATAGTGAGAGAGTCCAGTCTTTAGTGGATCTAACATCATAGTGTGAGAGTCCAGTCCATAGTGGATGTAGTTAATAGTGTGAGAGTCCAGTCCCTAGTGGACCTAACATAATAGTGTGAGAGTCCAGTCCATAGTGGATCTAACATAATAGTGTGAGAGTCCAGTCCATAGTGGATCTAACATAATAGTGTGAGAGTCCAGTCCATAGTGGATCTAACATAATAGTGTGAGAGTCCAGTCCATAGTGGATCGAACATAATAGTGAGAGAGTCCAGTCCATAGTGGATCTAACA
This sequence comes from Nerophis lumbriciformis, assembly GCF_033978685.3. Classification (NCBI taxonomy): domain Eukaryota; kingdom Metazoa; phylum Chordata; class Actinopteri; order Syngnathiformes; family Syngnathidae; genus Nerophis; species Nerophis lumbriciformis. The sequence continues at coordinate 67,595,490 of NC_084550.2, forward strand.
TAATAGTGTGAGAGTCCAGTCCATAGTAGATCTAACATAATAGTGTGAGAGTCCAGTCCATAGTGGATCTAACATAATAGTGTGAGAGTCCAGTCCATAGTGTATCTAACATAATAGTGTGAGAGTCCAGTCCATAGTGGATCTAACATAATAGTGAGAGTCCAGTCCATAGTGGATCTAACATAATAGTGTGAGAGTCCAGTCCATAGTGGATCTAACATAATAGTGAGAGAGTCCAGTCTATAGTGGATCTAACATAATAGTGTGAGAGTCCAGTCCATAGTGGATCTAGTTAATAGTGTGAGAGTCCAGTCCCTAGTGGACCTAACATAATAGTGTGAGAGTCCAGTCCATAGTGGATCTAACATAATAGTGTGAGAGTCCAGTCCATAGTGGATCTAACATAATAGTGTGAGAGTCCAGTCCATAGTGGATCTAACATAATAGTGAGAGAGTCCAGTCTTTAGTGGATCTAACATAATAGTGTGAGAGTCCAGTCCATAGTGGATCTAGTTAATAGTGTGAGAGTCCAGTCCCTAGTGGACCTAACATAATAGTGTGAGAGTCCAGTCCATAGTGGATCTAACATAATAGTGTGAGAGTCCAGTCCATAGTGGATCTAACATAATAGTGTGAGAGTCCAGTCCATAGTAGATCTAACATAATAGTGTGAGAGTCCAATCTATAGTAGATCTAACATAATAGTGTGAGAGTCCAGTCCATAGTGGATCTAACATAATAGTGTGAGAGTCCAGTCCATAGTGGATCTAACATAATAGTGTGAGATTCCAATCTATAGTAGATCTAACATAATAGTGTGAGAGTCCAGTCCATAGTGGATCTAACATAATAGTGTGAGAGTCCAGTCCATAGTGGATCTAACATAATAGTGTGAGAGTCCAGTCCATAGTAGATCTAACATAATAGTGTGAGAGTCCAGTCCATAGTGGATCTAGTTAATAGTGTGAGAGTCCAGTCCATAGTGGATCTAACATAATAGTGTGAGAGTCCAGTCCATAGTGGATCTAACATAATAGTGTGAGAGTCCAGTCCATAGTGGATCTAACATAATAGTGAGAGAGTCCAGTCTTTAGTGGATCTAACATAATAGTGTGAGAGTCCAGTCCATAGTGGATCTAGTTAATAGTGTGAGAGTCCAGTCCCTAGTGGACCTAACATAATAGTGTGAGAGTCCAGTCCATAGTGGATCTAACATAATAGTGTGAGAGTCCAGTCCATAGTGGATCTAACATAATAGTGTGAGAGTCCAGTCCATAGTAGATCTAACATAATAGTGTGAGAGTCCAGTCCATAGTGGATCTAACATAATAGTGTGAGAGTCCAGTCCATAGTGGATCTAACATAATAGTGTGAGAGTCCAATCTATAGTAGATCTAACATAATAGTGTGAGAGTCCAGTCCATAGTGGATCTAACATAATAGTGTGAGAGTCCAGTCCATAGTGGATCTAACATAATAGTGTGAGAGTCCAGTCCATAGTAGATCTAACATAATAGTGTGAGAGTCCAGTCCATAGTGGATCTAGTTAATAGTGTGAGAGTCCAGTCCATAGTGGATCTAACATAATAGTGTGAGAGTCCAGTCCATAGTGGATCTAACATAATAGTGTGAGAGTCCAGTCCATAGTAGATCTAACATAATAGTGTGAGAGTCCAGTCCATAGTGGATCTAACATAATAGTGTGAGAGTCCAGTCCATAGTGGATCTAACATAATAGTGTGAGAGTCCAGTCCATAGTGGATCTAACATAATAGTGTGAGAGTCCAGTCCATAGTAGATCTAACATAATAGTGTGAGAGTCCAGTCCATAGTGGATCTAACATAATAGTGTGAGAGTCCAGTCCATAGTGGATCTAACATAATAGTGTGAGAGTCCAATCTATAGTAGATCTAACATAATAGTGTGAGAGTCCAGTCCATAGTGGATCTAACATAATAGTGTGAGAGTCCAGTCCATAGTGGATCTAACATAATAGTGTGAGAGTCCAGTCCATAGTAGATCTAACATAATAGTGTGAGAGTCCAGTCCATAGTGGATCTAGTTAATAGTGTGAGAGTCCAGTCCATAGTGGATCTAACATAATAGTGTGAGAGTCCAGTCCATAGTGGATCTAACATAATAGTGTGAGATTCCAATCTATAGTAGATCTAACATAATAGTGAGAGAGTCCAGTCCACAGTGGATCTAACATAATAGTGTTAGGAACCTACCACATAGCGAAGGACATACACTATTTGATTTCCTATTATGCAGCTCATTTTTATTTGACACTTATTGAAATATCTTGTGTGACATCATGCACAAAAGTGCACTTTATTTGTTTTAAACTATTGTAGTGGCGTTCTGTACAAAAAGTGCACTTTAATTTAGTGTTGTTTTGATACGGCATCATGCACAAAAGTGCACTAATAGCTTGTTTTAAAATGTCTCCGACAATCTTGCACTTTGTTTTGAAATGACATGAATGTTTGTGCCACTGCTTAATAACTGTTTAATAAATACACTTTTAGTTGTGATTTCCCTCTCTGCATGAAAGTTTAAAAGTAGCATATATGAATGCAGTATGAAGAAGAATGTTTTAATGTAGACACATAGAATCATTATACTGCTGTGATTATATGCATCAAGTGTTCATTCAAGGCTAAGGCAAAATATGGAGATATACAGGTAAAAGCCAGTAAATTAGAATATTTTGAAAAACTTGATTTATTTCAGTAATTGCATTCAAAAGGTGTAACTTGTACATTATATTTATTCATTGCACACAGACTGATGCATTCAAATGTTTATTTCATTTAATTTTGATGATTTGAAGTGGCAACAAATGAAAATCCAAAATTCCGTGTGTCACAAAATTAGAATATTACTTAAGGCTAATACAAAAAAGGGATTTTTAGAAATGTTGGCCAACTGAAAAGTATGAAAATGAAAAATATGAGCATGTACAATACTCAATACTTGGTTGGAGCTCCTTTTGCCTCAATTACTGCGTTAATGCGGCGTGGCATGGAGTCGATGAGTTTCTGGCACTGCTCAGGTGTTATGAGAGCCCAGGTTGCTCTGATAGTGGCCTTCAACTCTTCTGCGTTTTTGGGTCTGGCATTCTTCATCTTCCTTTTCACAATACCCCACAGATTTTCTATGGGGCTAAGGTCAGGGGAGTTGGCGGGCCAATTTAGAACAGAAATACCATGGTCCGTAAACCAGGCACGGGTAGATTTTGCGCTGTGTGCAGGCGCCAAGTCCTGTTGGAACTTGAAATCTCCATCTCCATAGAGCAGGTCAGCAGCAGGAAGCATGAAGTGCTCTAAAACTTGCTGGTAGACGGCTGCGTTGACCCTGGATCTCAGGAAACAGAGTGGACCGACACCAGCAGATGACATGGCACCCCAAACCATCACTGATGGTGGAAACTTTACACTAGACTTCAGGCAACGTGGATCCTGTGCCTCTCCTGTCTTCCTCCAGACTCTGGGACCTCGATTTCCAAAGGAAATGCAAAATTTGCATGGTTGGGTGATGGTTTGGGGTGCCATGTCATCTGCTGGTGTCGGTCCACTCTGTTTCCTGAGATCCAGGGTCAACGCAGCCGTCTACCAGCAAGTTTTAGAGCACTTCATGCTTCCTGCTGCTGACCTGCTCTATGGAGATGGAGATTTCAAGTTCCAACAGGACTTGGCGCCTGCACACAGCGCAAAGTCTACCCGTGCCTGGTTTACGGACCATGGTATTTCTGTTCTAAATTGGCCCGCCAACTCCCCTGACCTTAGCCCCATAGAAAATCTGTGGGGTATTGTGAAAAGGAAGATGCAGGATGCCAGACCCAAAAACGCAGAAGAGTTGAAGGCCACTATCAGAGCAACCTGGGCTCTCATAACACCTGAGCAGTGCCAGAAACTCATCGACTCCATGCCACGCCGCATTAACGCAGTAATTGAGGCAAAAGGAGCTCCAACCAAGTATTGAGTATTGTACATGCTCATATTTTTCATTTTCATACTTTTCAGTTGGCCAACATTTCTAAAAATCCCTTTTTTGTATTAGCCTTACACAATATTCTAATTTTGTGACACACGGAATTTTGGATTTTCATTTGTTGCCACTTCAAATCATCAAAATTAAATGAAATAAACATTTGAATGCATCAGTCTGTGTGCAATGAATAAATATAATGTACAAGTTACACCTTTTGAATGCAATTACTGAAATAAATCAAGTTTTTCAAAATATTCTAATTTACTGGCTTTTACCTGTATATGGTGTATCGTGACATGGCCTAAAAATATCGAGATATTAATAAAAGGCCATATCGCCCAGCCCTACTCCAAATAATGTGCCGTTGAGTGTCCGTGCTGTCCAGAGATCGGCAGAGTGACCGTGTGATATTCTTTCATGTCAGTAGGGGGCAGCTGGTAGCTCATTGCTTTGGAGGCCCATTTTGAGACAAGACAATTGGTGATGCATGGAGTCTTATGGTTATGGTTCATAG
>NC_084550.2:67610000-67630000 GCF_033978685.3 Nerophis lumbriciformis
GGTCGGGCGGTTCAAATAAAAAAAAATTAGATTTTAAATAGATTCAGGCGGGTGGCAGTTGAACCAATTCGGAAATATATATACATAGTTAAATGTTGTTACCCACATACGAAAAACGAGCAGGCACCTGCTGCATATGCCACAACAGAAGAAAAAAAAAGAAAAGAGATGGACACTTTTACGGAGCGGAGAAGGGACGCCTCGCCGGGGTCCGGGACCGAGGCCCCTTCCCCCGAGAGGGCCCCACCGGGAGCCGTAGCTGAGGCGATCCGCGAGAAGGGCCCGACGCACGTCCAGGGTCACCACCGCGCCCACCGCACCGACACCCCGCCTCGTCCGCCTTCGCCGCGGCCGGCGTCACGCGCAGCAGGTAAGCAGCTTACCTGCCCGCCACCCCCGTGGCCGGGGGCTCGTAACAGGGGTCACTCCGCGCGCTCCGCCCGCGCAGCTTACCTGCCCGCCACCCCTGTTGCCGGGGGCGCGTAACAGGGGTCACTCCGCGCGCAGTGCGCTCACGAAAGGGGTGGGGCTCACCCTGGTTGATATAGACAGCAGGACGGTGGCCATGGAAGTCGGAACCCGCTAAGGAGTGTGTAACAACCCACCTGCCGAATCAACTAGCCCTGAAAATGGATGGCGCTGGAGCGTCGGGCCCATATACCCGGCCGTCGCCGGCAGCGAGATGCGCTTGGAGGTGCGCTCAGCGCGGCTCCCATATGATTGCGCACTGGTGTGCGTCTGGGCCGTGACAGCGTGGCACACGAATGTCTGTGCTGCATTGGATCAGTCTCCTTTCTTTAACAGGCAAAAGCTTTATAACCTCACTAATGCCTTGCATCGTCTATATTAGATATATAACAACGGGCGGGTGCGGTTCTGATCAAATGTTAGGTCGGGTGGATGGCGGATGGTTGACGACTTTCTGATGCGGTTGCGGATGAAATAATTGCCTATCCGCGCATCTCTAATATATATATATATATATATATATATATATATGCATAAATGCATAGCATAAATATACTGTATATACACATAAATGCATATATTATATATATATATATATATATATATATATATATATCCATCCATCCATCCATCTTCTTCCGCTTATCCGAGGTCGGGTCGCGGGGGCAGCAGCCCAAGCAGGGAAGCCCAGACTTCCCTCTCCCCAGCCACTTTGTCCAGCTCCTCCCGGGGGATCCCGAGGCGTTCCCAGGCCAGCCGGGAGACATAGTCTTCCGAACGTGTCCTGGGTCTTCCCCGTGGCCTCCTACCGGTTGGACGTGCCCTAAACACCTCCCGAGGGAGGCGATCGGGTGGCATCCTGACCAGATGCCCGAACCACCTCATCTGGCTCCTCTCGATGTGGAGGAGCAGCGGCTTTACTTTGAGCTCCCCCCGGATGGCAGAGCTTCTCACCCTATCTCTAAGGGAGAGCCCCGCCACCCGGCGGAGGAAACTCATTTCGGCCGCTTGTACCCGTGATCTTGTCCTTTCGGTCATAACCCAAAGCTCATGACCATAGGTGAGGATGGGAACGTAGATCGACCGGTAAATTGAGAGCTTTGCCTTCCGGCTCAGCTCCTTCTTCACCACAACGGTGAATTGAATATTGAATATTTATATATATATATATATATATATATACATATATATATATATATATATATACAGTATATATGCATAAATATATCACTTAAATATATTTCATGACATTTCAAGTATTTGGAGCTTTCATCTCTGCACTTGGAGAAGCTTTGGTGCTGCCACAGAACTGTAGGAGGGAGAATGCAGCAGAGCCAGCTACTTTGCTGTTATGTAAGTGTACTGATGGAGAAGATACAGAACAAATATTTAGCCTCACGTTGCTTCATTTCATCCTGTCTACGTTCCATTTGTCCGCTGCTGGAGCAAGCAAACACACAAAGACAGGATCTGCAACATTCACTTTGCATCTTGTTGGAAAGCAACACTGCCTATTTATTCATGCAGTCGGGGTTAGAAGACTCGTTAACCCGGGGTTTCTTTACGACAGTTTACCAGCAAAACTTTCCACTACTTTACTGCCTTTAAAATGTACAATGTTGATTTTTAGAGTATCACATACACTAAGAAAGGCTTGTTTAACGGAAAGGCTTTCCTGTTTGCACGCAACATCTACTGCCGTTCACTTCATTTCGATACTGGTGTCAATTGTCTGCTCTACTCAAACCTGACAAGATGCCAGGAAAGTGTTGAAAGAGGAAAACAGTCTCTGTTTATAAGAGTTTGCACTTTTATAGTGTAGAGAAATAAGCTGTGAAATAAAGTTTGTTTTGCATGTTAAGTGCGACCGTTTCCTTCTCCAAAGCATAATATGGTAAATCATTCACTCAGTCCTTCCATTTGCCTGCTTTATTGCCTTCAGTCTGGCTTGACAAGTAATAATAAGTTCTGCATTTTGCTGCATCTGTCTTTTATGACAGTCTAGTGTATATTTATGCTCAGGCAAAGGAATGAGCACCATAAAGACTGGATTTGGGTCCAAACTGTTAGTGTTTGCCGAGAATATAAGTGCATGCAGGGCTTTTGCCGAAGACAAATGGCAGCATTGATCGGTTGTCCTAAATCCCACTTTTGTTTGCATGACATGGACTTTCAGCAGCTGTGTGAATTATAACACTCGGATGCCAGGAGCAACGCCAATGTTTGACGTCAGAACCTTTAAGTGCTTTTCACAACGTTGACATTGTCACTGCACGAAGACCCCATGATAATGTCTGTTCACATCTAAAATACCCAACATCCAGCTGCACTCCAAAATGGTAAGTGGCTGAAGCAATCAGGGGGGGTCAGGGGTCACAACACAAACTGTAGCAGATTATGCAGTGGATGTGGTATAGAATATATATATATATATATATATGTATGTATGTATGTATGTATGTATGTATGTATGTATGTATGTATGTATGTATGTATGTATGTATGTATATATACATATTACATACCTGCCAACTACTCCGGTTTTCCCGTAATTAGTACGGTTTTCATCAACCTATTCCGGGTTACGGTTGCAGTGATAAAAAATATGGTTTTTCATTAATTAAAAAAAAAATTTTTTTTTAAATGCGCGAGGCTATTTACAGCACCGCTGCCAAGCACGAGGCACCTGTTGCCCATTGTTTCCAAACGAGCGAACGATCATCGAATCAGCCGGAGAAAAATCGCAAACGAGTCTTAAACCGAAAAGAAAACTGCAGTCATTCCGTGAAGAATATTCAAAAGCCTATCCGGGAATAATTATCCGTTCCAAAAAGGGTGAAAACTACGCGAATTGCACCTTGTGCAGACAAGATTTTTCGATCGGACACGGAGGAATTAGCGATGTAAAAGACCACGTTGGGACAAAAAAACACAAGTCTAATGCCGTTCCTAGCGATACAAGTGGAAAACTTTCAACGTTTTTCGGCTTTTAGCCACAAAAAGGTAATGACACCAATGTTATCTATTGGAATTGTTTAGTACTGTTATACTGTTAAGTGTTTATACTATTTATGCTTTCAAGTCCAAGTTGAAGAAATCTTGTTAAATGTTGACAGCATAACTACCAAAATACAGAAGTATGTCCTTAATATTTTTGCAGTGCTATTTCTGTTGAAAAGTTAAAATGATTACATTAGAGATGTGATGTGCCACTTTTCAAGTGTCTGATGGCTTAAATTAATTTTCATTAATTTTTCATATTTTGAATTCTTTTGAAAGGCTTACAAAAAAACTACATTTGAATTGTAATTCCATGCTATTGACAGGACTATTAATTTTAATGAAGTTAGCTTACCATGTTTACAGTATGATCATTGTGATAGAAATGTGAATTTTAGGCACATAATATTTTTTACAATTGAACAAGGCAGTAGATTATACAAGCTTGGACAGAAAGTTAATAATGACACCAATTTTTTTTTTTTTATGGAATTGTTTAGTACTGTTTTACCATTTGTTTACTGTAAAAAGTGTTTATACTGTTTATACTTTCAATTAACAAATTGAAGTCTTGTGAAAGGTTGACAGGATAACTGGCATTAACTGTCAAAATAATTTCAAACTATTGAAGTTAGCTTACAGAATAAACATGTCAATCAACCCATATGATTTTAGCTGTAATATTTTTGTTTTGAAAAGTCACTGTGACTGATAGAAAAGTGATGGTTTTAGCAACATTTTAACCTGTCCGAATGCTAATAATCATTTTGCGTCGGGGGGCGAAGCCTGAACCCCCCACCAGGACTTTGTCCTGGACCTACCGGGGCCTGCGGCCCCTGGACCCTGGCTACTAGGTTTTTCTGATTTCAAAAGTTGGCAGGTATGATATTAGGGGTGTAACGGTACACAAAAATTTCGGTTCGGTACGTACCTCGGTTTAGAGATCACGGTTCGGTTCATTTTCAGTACAGTAAGAAAACAACAAAATATAAATGTTTTGGTTATTTACCAAATTTGTAAACAATGGCTTTATCCTTTTAACATTGGGAACACTATAATAATTCTGCCCACGCTAATCAACATTAAACTGCCTCAAGTTGTTGCTCAGATTAAATTAATGACAAAACTTTTCTTCTACATATAAAAAGTGCAACATTAAACAGTTTCAAGTCAACTCATCATGCTTAATTTATTACAGCATTTGGGAAGCCTGTGGTTGATTTTCATTATGTAAATATTATATTTTCATCAACATGTGATAGCAGGGACCCTGCCATTCAAAACTAGGCTGCTGCATTACTAATGATTAATGTAACTATAGATGAAAAAATAGTACAATAGCAATAGGAGAGACTATTCATCCCTGAACACCATGGAGTTCATGTAGGCTTAATGATGCACTTACATTATTATATCAACTATCAGAGACAGAAACTCTTCATTTAACATAATGTCCTTTTTTCCTGCTTCAACACAGCTCAATCAACACAGAAAAAGGTAAAGTGAAATAACAGACAGACAGGGCTTTGCTGTCCGTAACACACACCGCAAAATGAGCTAAAGTTACGCTAAAAGCGAATTAGCCTTCGCCTCAAGCCAGGACTGCGAGCGAGCTGAGCTGCCGTTTGTTTCTAGAAGGTCAACGGGCTCATAGTGATGTTACTAGTAGTTGACTGGGAGGTGTTTATTATCATTTGGGGAGAGTACGCTGCCTTATGCTCACCTGCTAAACACCTATCTGCTCGACGCTGAAGAGCTGACGACATGCGCTCTGAATACGCACTGCTGATTGGCTGTTACCGCTCTGAATACGCACTGCTGATTGGCTGTTACCGCTATGGTTGTAACCAATAAGATGGTTGTGTTGGTGGGACAATGCTGGGTGCTGTGTAGAGTACTGACAGAGACATAGGCAGAAGGAAGCGGCAGCGGCTACTTAATATGTTTGTGTGGAAACTCGTTCGGTACACCACCGAACCGAAACAGTTCAATACAAATACACGTACTGTTACACCGCTTATATATATATATATATATATATATATATATATATGTATATGTATATATATGTATATGTATATATATGTATATGTATACATATGTATGTGTATATATATATGTATATGTATACATATGTATGTGTGTATATATATACATTTATATGTATATGTGTATATATATATATATACATTTATATATATATGTATATATATGTGTATGTATGTATGTATGTTTATATATATATATGTATGTATGTATATGTATATATATGTGTGTGCGTGTGCGTGTATGTATAATGTGTATATAGATATATACTCATTATATTCTTATATATCCAAAACCAGTGAAGTTGGCACATTGTGTAAATGGTAAATAAAAACAGAATACAATGATTTGCAAATCCTTTTCAACTTATATTCAATTGAATAGACTGCAAAGACAAGATATTTAATGTTCACAGAGAAACTTTTTTTTTTTTTTTTTTTGCAAATAATCATTAACATAGAATTTAATGGCAGCAACACATTGCAAAAATGTTGTCACAGGGGCATTTTTACCACTGTGTTACATGGCCTTTCCTTTTAACAACACTCAGCAAACGTTTGGGAACTGAGGAGACACATTTTTGAAGTGGAATTCTTTCCCATTCTTGCTTGATGTACAGCTTATGTTGTTCAACAGTCCGGGGGTCTCCGTTGTGCTATTTTAGGCTTCATAATGCGCCACACATTTTCAATGGGAGACAGTTCTGGACTACAGGCAGGCCAGTCTAGTACCTGCACTCTTTTACTATGAAGCCACGCTGTTGTAACACGTGGCTTGGCATTGTCTTGCAGAAATAAGAAGGTAACGTTGCTTGGATGGGAACATATGTTGCTCCAAAACCTGTATGTACCTTTCAGCATTAATGGCGCCTTCACAGATGTGTAAGTTACCCATGTCTTGGGCACTAATACACCCCCATACCATCACACATGCTGGCTTTTACACTTTGCACCTATAACAATCTGGATGGTTCTTTTCCTCTTTGGTTCGCAGGACACAATGTCCACAGTTTCCAAAAACAATTTGAAATGTGGACTCGTCAGACCACAGAACACTTTTCTACTTTGCATCAGTCCATCTTAGATGAGCTTGGGCCCAGCGAAGCCAGCTGTGTTTCTGGGTGTTGTTGATAAATGGCTTTGGCTTTGCATAGTAGAGTTTTAACTTGCACTTACAGATGTAGCTACAAACTGTAGTTACTGACAGTGGTTTTATGAAGTGTTCCTGAGCCCATGTGGTGATATCCTTCACATACTGATGTTGGTTTTTGATGCTGTACCGCCTGAAGGATCGAAGGTCACGGGTATTCAATGTTTTTTTCGGCTTTGCCGCTTACGTGCAGTGATTTCTCCAGATTCTCTGACCCTTTTGATGATATTACGGACCGTAGATGGTGAAATTCCTAAATTCCTTGCAATAGCTGGTTGAGAAATGTTGTTCTTAAAGTGTTGGACAATTTGCTCACGCATTTGTTGACAAAGTGGTGACCCTTGCCCCATCCTTGTTTGTGAATGACTGAGCATTTCATGGAAGCTGCTTTTATACCCAATCATGGCACCCACCTGTTCCCAATGAGCCTGCTCACCTGTGGGATGTTCCAAATAAGTGTTTGATGAGCATTCCTCAACTTTCTCAGTCTTTTTTGCCGCTTTTGCCAGCCTTTTTGAAACATGTTGCAGGCATCAAATTCCAAATGAGCTAATATTAGCAAAAAATAAAGTTTCTCAGTTGGAATATTAAATATCTTGTCTTTGCAGTCTATTCAATTGAATATAGGTTGAAAAGGATTTGCAAATCATTGTCTTCTGTTTTTATTTACCATTTACACAACGTGACAACTTCACTGGTTTTGGGTTTTGTCTCCTTTTAATATTTATAATCCATTAAAAAAAATCCATCCGTCGTCATGTCTCTAGTTATTGTGAACGATAGGCAAAATCCCCCAAAAAGTGTAGTTCCCCTTTAAGAAGTGGAGTCAAGATACATTCCTCCACCTACTATATGGAGTTGTAACGAGAAGCTCCACTCACAGACAGTCCCTTTGTAATGTGTTTAAGGCTGAACACGTTGCGCCAAATTTAAAATGAATTAATGAATAGTGTATTTGTATGAATATGACTGGGTATAAACACGGGACGGTGTCCAGTTAGGTCCCTGTGTTCACAACACCATTTGCAGGATATGAGATAATTGCTGTGATATACTACACTACATAAAACCCTATTACTTCCTCCATTAATATCTTTCTTTGGCACTTTAACTTGTTGACATTTGTGCTCTCTTTCGTGCATATTATTCTGAATCATCTAAAAAGACTTGAAAGCTTCAAATAGGGTTTGTAAAGCAAGGATTTATGCAGTATTTGGACCAAAAGCAGCACCATTACAGGTTATGTGGTGCATTAAATGTAGCTTAGAAAAGGCCTGGGCTAATAACAGTTTTTACTGAACAGTATATTTTCAATCAATCAATCAATCAATGTTTATTTAAATAGCCCTAAATCACAAGTGTCTCAAAGGGCTGCACAAGCCACAACGACATCCTCGGTACAAAGCCCACATAAGGGCAAGGAAAAACTCACCCCAGTGGGACGTCGATGTGAATGACTATGCGAAACCTTGGAGAGGACCGCATATGTGGGTAAACCCCCCCCCCTCTAGGGGAGACCGAATGCAATGGATGTCGAGTGGGTCTGACATAATACTGTGAATATTTTCCCACAAATTATTGCCAATAAATGCTATTATTGTCATATAAGCACTAATGTAATCATAATACAGGTAAAAGCCAGTAAATTAGAATATTTTGAAAAACTTGATTTATTTCAGTAATTGCATTCAAAAGGTGTAATTTGTACATTATATTTATTCATTGCACACAGACTGATGCATTCAAATGTTTATTTCATTTAATTTTGATGATTTGAAGTGGCAACAAATGAAAATCCAAAATTCCGTGTGTCACAAAATTAGAATATTACTTAAGGCTAATACAAAAAAGGGATTTTTAGAAATGTTGGCCAACTGAAAAGTATGAAAATGAAAAATATGAGCATGTACAATACTCAATACTTGGTTGGAGCTCCTTTTGCCTCAATTACTGCGTTAATGCGGCGTGGCATGGAGTCGATGAGTTTCTGGCACTGCTCAGGTGTTATGAGAGCCCAGGTTGCTCTGATAGTGGCCTTCAACTCTTCTGCGTTTTAGGGTCTGGCATTCTGCATCTTCCTTTTCACAATACCCCACAGATTTTCTATGGGGCTAAGGTCAGGGGAGTTGGCGGGCCAATTTAGAACAGAAATACCATGGTCCGTAAACCAGGCACGGGTAGATTTTGCGCTGTGTGCAGGCGCCAAGTCCTGTTGGAACTTGAAATCTCCATCTCCATAGAGCAGGTCAGCAGCAGGAAGCATGAAGTGCTCTAAAACTTGCTGGTAGACGGCTGCGTTGACCCTGGATCTCAGGAAACAGAGTGGACCGACACCAGCAGATGACATGGCACCCCAAACCATCACTGATGGTGGAAACTTTACACTAGACTTCAGGCAACGTGGATCCTGTGCCTCTCCTGTCTTTCTCTAGACTCTGGGACCTCGATTTCCAAAGGAAATGCAAAATTTGCATGGTTGGGTGATGGTTTGGGGTGCCATGTCATCTGCTGGTGTCGGTCCACTCTGTTTCCTGAGATCCATGGTCAACGCAGCCGTCTACCAGCAAGTTTTAGAGCACTTCATGCTTCCTGCTGCTGACCTGCTCTATGGAGATGGAGATTTCAAGTTCCAACACGACTTGGCGCCTGCACACAGCGCAAAATCTACCCGTGCCTGGTTTACGGACCATGGTATTTCTGTTCTAAATTGGCCCGCCAACTCCCCTGACCTTAGCCCCATAGAAAATCTGTGGGGTATTGTGAAAAGGAAGATGCAGAATGCCAGACCCAAAAACGCAGAAGAGTTGAAGGCCACTATCAGAGCAACCTGGGCTCTCATAACACCTGAGCAGTGCCAGAAACTCATCGACTCCATGCCACGCCGCATAAACGCAGTAATTGAGGCAAAAGGAGCTCCAACCAAGTATTGAGTATTGTACATGCTCATATTTTTCATTTTCATACTTTTCAGTTGGCCAACATTTCTAAAAATCCCTTTTTTGTATTAGCCTTAAGTAATATTGTAATTTTGTGACACACGGAATTTTGGATTTTCATTTGTTGCCACTTCAAATCATCAAAATTAAATGAAATAAACATTTGAATGCATCAGTCTGTGTGCAATGAATAAATATAATGTACAAGTTACACCTTTTGAATGCAATTACTGAAATAAATCAAGTTTTTCAAAATATTCTAATTTACTGGCTTTTACCTGTATATATCGTATTTTCTAGAGATGTCCGATAATGGCTTTTTTGCCGATATCCGATATTCCGATATTGTCCAACTCTTTATTACCGATTCCGATATCAACCGATACCGATATATACAGTCGTGGAATTAACACATTATTATGCCTAATTTTGTTGTGGATGCATTAAACAATGTAACAAGGTTTTCCTAAATAAATCAACTCAAGTTATGGAAAAAAAAATGCCAACATGGCACTGCCATATTTATTATTGAAGTCACAAAGTGCATTATTTTTTTTTAACATGCCTCAAAACAGCAGCTTGGAATTTGGGACAGGAGGTTGAGGTGGGCGAGGTTGGGGGTGGGGGGTTAGGGGGTAGCGGGGGGGTGTATATTGTAGCGTCCCGGAAGAGTTAGTACTGCAAGGGTTTCTGGGTATTTGTTCTGTTGTGTTTATGTTGTGTTACGGTGCGGATGTTCTCCCGAAATGTGTTTGTCGTTCTTGTTTGGTGTGGGTTCACAGTGTGGCGCATATTTGTAACAGTGTTAAAGTTACCTACTCAGTGGCCTAGTGGTTAGAGTGTCCGCCCTGAGATGGGTAGGTTGTGAGTTCAAACCCCGGCCGAGTCATACCAAAGACTATAAAAAAAAATGGGACCCATTACCTCCCTGCTTGGCACTCAGCATCAAGGGTTGGAATTGGGGGTTAAATCACCAAAAATGATTCCCGGGCGCGGCACCGCCGCTGCCCACTGCTCCCCTCACCTCCCAGGCGGTGAACAAGGGGATGGGTCAAATGCAGAGGACAAATTTCGCCACACCTAGTGTGTGTGTGACAATCATTGGTACTTTAACTTTAACTTGTTTATACGGTCACCCTCAGTGTGACTTGTATGGCTGTTGACCAAAGTATGCCTTGCATTCACTTGTGTGTGTGAAAAGCCGTAGATATTATGTGATTGGGCCGGCACGTGAAGGCAGTGCCTTTAAGGTTTATTGGCGCTCTGTACTTCTCCCTACGTCCGTGAACCACTCCGTACAGCGGCGTTTTAAAAAGTCATACATTTTACTTTTTGAAACCGATACCGATAGTTTCCGATATTACATTTAAAAGCGTTTATCGGCAGATAATATCGGCAGTCTGATATTATCGGACATCTCTAGTATTTTCCAAACCATAGGGCGCACTGGATTATAAGGCGCACTGCCGATGAATGGTGTATTTTTGATCTTTTTTCATATATAAGGCACACCGTATTGTAGGGCGCATTAAAGTAGCCATATTATTTTATTTTATTTTTCTAAATGTAAAAGACTTCCTTGTGGTCTACATAACATGTAATGGTGGTTCTTTGGTCAAAATGTTGCATTGATGATGTTTTACAGATCATCTTCAAGCCGCTTTCTGACAGTCGCTTTTTGGGCGGTCTTATTTACGTGCTCACGTCTTCTCCCCGTCATCTTTGTTGTAGCGGTGTAGCGTGCAAGGACGGGAGTGGAAGAAGTGTCAAAAGATGGCGCTAACTGTTTTAATGACATTCAGACTTTACTTCAATCAATAACTGAGCAGCATCTCCTCATCTGGAAACAACAACACCCGGAAATGTGTCCCGTGAAAAACCGTCCGACCGGAACTCTAATAAGTAAAGTTCCTTGGGTGAATAATGTAAACTCACTACACCGGTATGTTTTAGTGCTTTCATGGCGAGTTTACTGACAGATATAAGTAAGAACTTTACACTACTTTATATTAGAAATGGCACCAGTGGAGGATGAATGTCACATAACAAGAAAATAGAGAAAAAGAAGAAGTTTAACGACTACGGTGTCGGCACGGACTACAAAGGCGGAGGCCCGCAAATTTTCAGGGCTTATGCAGATCCCAAATCCACATCAGCAGGTACCAGAAGGTACGAAAAGTTGCTTTTGCATAATATTGCGAAACAAAACGCCAGATAATGTCTTACCTTATATATACACACCATAATAATACTCCTTTGTGGAAGCACAGTACAATCCATCAAGCGGTGTGGCTTCATAGCTTACCAAAGTCCTACTAAAACATTTTGATAGATTTTTGAGCGCCATGTGTAATGTTCTATATTTTCAATGGAACATATTAAATGTTGGTGTTTACTTGAGTCATATTGCCAGCATATTGCCGTCTACACGAAACTCTCATGTTTGACTGCCATCTTCTGGTCACACTTATCATTACACCATGTACCAAATAAAATAGCTTCGAGGGAATAAGCTCAACCAAACTTATTCCTTACATTAGGCGCACCGGGTTATAAGGCGGCTTCATAGCTTACCAAAGTCGTACCAAAACATTTTGATACATTTTTGAGCGCCGTTTGTAATGTTCTATATTTTGAATGGAACATATAAAAGTGCTCCTCTCTGAGCTGCCACCTTAACGTGGTAGAGGAGTTTGCGTGTCCCAATGATCCTAGGAGCTATGTTGTCCGGGGGCTTCCATTCCCCCTGGTAGGGTCTCCCAAGACAAACAGGTCCTAGGTGAGGGATCAGACAAAGAGCAGCTCGAAGACTTCTATGGAAATGCAAGAACCGAGACTCAGATTTCCCTCGCCCGGACGCGGGTCACCGGGGCCCCCCTCTGGAGCCAGGCCCGGAGTTGGGGCACGATGGCGAGCGCCTGGTGGCCGGGCCTGTCCCCATGGGGCCCGGCCGGGCACAGCCCGAAGAGGCAACGTGGGTCCCCCCTCCAATGGGCTCACCACCCATAGCAGGGGCCATAGAGGTCGGGTGCAATGTGAGCTGGGCGGTGGCCGAAGGCAGGGCACTTGGCGGTCCGATCCTCGGCTACAGAAGCTAGCTCTTGGGACGTGGAACGTCACCTCGCTGGGGGGGAAGGAGCCTGAGCTAGTGCGCGAGGTAGAGAAGTTCCGGTTGGATATAGTCGGACTCACCTCGACGCACAGCAAGGGCTCTGGAACCAGTTCTCTCGAGAGGGGCTGGACTCTCTTCCACTCTGGCGTTGCCAGCAGTGAGAGGCGACGGGCTGGGGTGGCAATTCTTGTTGCCCCCCGGCTCAGAGCCTGCATGTTGGAGTTCAACCCGGTGGACGAGAGGGTAGCTTCCCTCCGCCTTCGGGTGGGGGGACGGGTCCTGACTGTTGTTTGCGCTTAAGCGCCAAGCAGCAGCTCAGAGTACCCACCCTTTTTGGATTCACTCGAGGGAGTACTTGAGAGTGCTCCCCCGGGTGATTCCCTCGTTCTACTGGGGGACTTCAACGCTCATATTGGCAACGACAGTGAAACCTGGAGAGGCGTGATTGGGAAGAATGGCCGCCCGGATCTGAACCCAAGTGGTGTTTTGTTATTGGACTTTTGTGCCCGTCACGGATTGTCCATAACGAACACCATGTTCAAGCATAAGGGTGTCCATATGTGCACTTGG
Source organism: Nerophis lumbriciformis (assembly GCF_033978685.3). Classification (NCBI taxonomy): domain Eukaryota; kingdom Metazoa; phylum Chordata; class Actinopteri; order Syngnathiformes; family Syngnathidae; genus Nerophis; species Nerophis lumbriciformis. The sequence continues at coordinate 67,623,282 of NC_084550.2, forward strand.
CACCAGGACACCCTAGGCCGCAGTACTATGATCGACTTTGTAGTTGTGTCATCAGATTTGCGGCCTCATGTTTTGGACACTCGGGTGAAGAGAGGGGCGGAGCTTTCTACCGATCACCACCTGGTGGTGAGTTGGCTGCGATGGTGGGGGAGGATATCGGACAAACCTGGCAGGCCCAAACGCATTGTGAGGGTTTGCTGGGAACGTCTGGCAGAGTCTCCTGTCAGAGAGAGTTTCAATTCCCACCTCCGGAAGAACTTTGAACATGTCACGAGGGAGGTGCTGGACATTGAGTCCGAGTGGACCATGTTCCGCACCTCTATTGTCGAGGCGGCTGATTGGAGCTGTGGCCGCAAGGTAGTTGGTGCCTGTCGTGGCGGTAATCCTAGAACCCGTTGGTGGACACCGGCGGTGAGGGATGCCGTCAAGCTGAAGAAGGAGTCCTATCGGGTTCTTTTGGCTCATGGGACTCCTGAGGCAGCGGACAGGTACCGACAGGCCAAGCGGTGTGCGGCTTCAGCGGTCGCGGAGGCAAAAACTCGGACATGGGAGGAGTTCGGGGAAGCCATGGAAAACGACTTCCGGACGGCTTCAAAGCGATTCTGGACCACCATCCGCCGCCTCAGGAAGGGGAAGCAGTGCACTACCAACACCGTGTATGGTGCGGATGGTGTTCTGCTGACCTCGACTGCGGAAGTTGTGGATCGGTGGAGGGAATACTTCGAAGACCTCCTCAATCCCACCAACACGTCTTCCTATGAGGAAGCAGTGCCTGGGGAATCTGTGGTGGGCTCTCCTATTTCTGGGGCTGAGGTTGCTGAGGTAGTTAAAAAGCTCCTCGGTGGCAAGGCCCCGGGGGTGGATGAGATTCGCCCGGAGTTCCTTAAGGCTCTGGATGCTGTAGGGCTGTCTTGGTTGACAAGACTCTGCAGCATCGCGTGGACATCGGGGGCAGTACCTCTGGATTGGCAGACCGGGGTGGTGGTTCCTCTCTTTAAAAAGGGGAACCGGAGGGTGTGTTCTAACTATCGTGGGATCACACTCCTCAGCCTTCCCGGTAAGGTCTATTCAGGTGTACTGGAGAGGAGGCTACGCCGGATAGTCGAACCTCGGATTCAGGAGGAACAGTGTGGTTTTCGTCCTGGTCGTGGAACTGTGGATCAGCTCTATACTCTCGGCAGGGTCCTTGAGGGTGCATGGGAGTTTGCCCAACCAGTCTACATGTGCTTTGTGGACTTGGAGAAGGCATTCGACCGTGTCCCTCGGGAAGTCCTGTGGGGAGTGCTCAGAGAGTATGGGGTTTCGGACTGTCTGATTGTGGCGGTCCGCTCCCTGTATGATCAGTGTCAGAGCTTGGTTCGCATTGCCGGCAGTATGTCGGACACGTTTCCGGTGAGGGTTGGACTCCGCCAAGGCTGCCCTTTGTCACCGATTCTGTTCATAACTTTTATGGACAGAATTTCTAGGCGCAGTCAAGGCGTTGAGGGGATCCGGTTTGGTGGCTGCAGGATTAGGTCTCTGCTTTTTGCAGATGATTTGGTCCTGATGGCTTCATCTGGCCAGGATCTTCAGCTCTCACTGGATCGGTTCGCAGCTGAGTGTGAAGCGACTGGGATGAGAATCAGCACCTCCAAGTCCGAGTCCATGGTTCTCGCCCGGAAAAGGGTGGAGTGCCATCTCCGGGTTGGGGAGGAGATCTTGCCCCAAGTGGAGGAGTTCAAGTACCTCGGAGTCTTGTTCACGAGTGAGGGAAGAGTGGATCGTGAGATCGACAGGCGGATCGGTGCGGCGTCTTCAGTAATGCGGACGCTGTATCGATCCGTTGTGGTGAAGAAGGAGCTGAGCCGGAAGGCAAAGCTCTCAATTTACCGGTCGATCTACGTTCCCATCCTCACCTATGGTCATGAGCTTTGGGTTATGACCGAAAGGACAAGATCACGGGTACAAGCGGCCGAAATGAGTTTCCTCCGCCGGGTGGCGGGGCTCTCCCTTAGAGATAGGGTGAGAAGCTCTGTCATCCGGGGGGAGCTCAAAGTAAAGCCGCTGCTCCTCCACATCGAGAGGAGCCAGATGAGGTGGTTCGGGCATCTGGTCAGGATGCCACCCGAGCGCCTCCCTAAGGAGGTGTTTAGGGCATGTCCGACCGGTAGGAGGCCACGAGGAAGACCCAGGACACGTTGGGAAGACTATGTCTCCCGGCTGGCCTGGGAACGCCTCGGGATCCCCCGGGAGGAGCTGGACGAAGTGGCTGGGGAGAGGGAAGTCTGGGCTTCCCTGCTTAGGCTGCTGCCCCCGCGACCCGACTTCGGATAAGCGGAAGAAGATGGATGGATGGATGGATATAAAAGTGTTGCAGCGAGCGAATTCGTCCAAAACACGGCGCTGTAGCACAAACAATAACACGCCATTTCAGAGTCCTCGCATGTGTTTATTGAAAACTATTTGCTTAAAAATCCATAAATTAGCCGCACCGTTTTTTTAAGCTGCGGTGTTCAAAGCGTAGGGGAAAAAAGTAGCGGCCTATAGTCTAAAATTTACAGTATTCTGATAAAAAGTTAAAGTACCAATGATTGTTTATTCTCTGCATTTAAGCCCATCACCCTTGATGATTCCCTGGGAGGTGAGAGGAGCAGTGAGCAGCAATGGTGGCCGTGCCCGGGAATAATTGTTGCTGATTACACCTATATACACATTATTATATATACACATATATATATATACATATATACATACATTAATACACTCATATGTACATATATACACACATATACACATAAATATATACATACATATACATATTAGTGTTATCCCGATACCAATGTTTTGGTACCAAAATGTTTTTCAATACTTTACGATACTTTTTTATAAATGGAGGGGACCACAAAAAATTGCAGCATTTTAACAAAAATTGGTGAGGGGAGCAGTGAGCAGCAATGGTGGCCGCGCCCAGGAATAATTGTTGCTGATTACACCTATAAACACACACACATATATACACATTATTATATATACACATATATATCCATATATACATACATTAATACACTCATATGTACATATATACACACATATACACATAAATATATACATACATATACATATTAGTGTTATCCCGATACCAATGTTTTGGTACCAAAATGTTTTTCAATACTTTACGATACTTTTTTATAAATAGAGGGGACCACAAAAAATTGCAGCATTTTAACAAAAATTGGTGAGGGGAGCAGTGAGCAGCAACGGTGGCCACGCCCGGGAATCATGTTTGGTGATTTAACCCCCAATTCCAACCTTTGATGCTGAGCGCCAAGCAGGGAGGTAATGGGTCCCATTTTTATAGTCTTTGGTATGACTCGGCCGGGGTTTGAACTCAGGACGTACCGATCTCTAACCACTAGGCAACTGATAAGTAATGTAGTTGGTAAGTACACCCAAGCCAACGATTCTGGTTTGAAAGAAGAGGGGGGGAGGGGCCTATCCGTCCAGATGGTGGACGGGGATAAAGAAGAGGTGAAGGTCTATCCAACGTTCTCATGTTTAACTGGCAGGCATGGAAACAAAGACAGAAGTACACGGGAAAAACGAGAAGTTGGATAAAAAGTTAGGAGAACAAAAGGCAGTAAAAAAGGGAGTCCTGGAGTGGAGTGGCAGCAGGAATGTAGCAGAAAGAGAGACTTCCAGGGAAAGTGAGAACAATTACCAGAGCAAGAGAGCGAGAATGGAATGTGCTGACACAGCGTTTCTTGTCTGAACTCCCCAAATTAATAATCAGCGGCGACTTCACAGGAGCAGAAGCCGAGTGCCAAGTCCTGGTCAGGCCCAGCCCTCCCCCTGTCCCGGCGTTACCCCCACACTCGCGCCCCTCGCTTCCCCAACCTGCCCCGGGACCCGACAGGAGGCGCTGCGTGCCTGCATGTCCCGGCTGAGCCGCGCCTGGCGTACTGCCACGGGGCTTTTGCTTGTTCAGGAGTTTTGATTAAATCCTTTATTGTGCTCCACTCACGCAAAGCAGTGAGTGGAGTGGAGTGGAGGGGAGGAGAGAAAGCTCGACAGGAGAAAAGAAAAGAGGGGGATAAAGAGAAGGGAATGAAGGAAATGGAATCGCCACCCTCTGCCTTCACTGTCTCCTGGTGTCTTTCATTCCTACTGAGATGTTGTGTGACTTGGTCCAAGGAGGCTTGCAAAGTATGTACTTAAAACTAACACTTTTTTTAAAAATATCGCTGGATTCTTTGTCATTCAAAACTACATTTCAAATGGCTGAATATGATTATTAGCCAGTACCAATAAAATAGAATAGTAAAACAAAAGATTAACGTGAATTATGTCTATGGATGTTGTCATTCATCAGGTCTTTGTAGTCTCAGGTCATTCAGTCGTCACAACTGGACTGTTTGGTTTGTCTTGGAAGACGTTTGGTCTATCATCCGAGTAGACTTCATCAGATCTAGTCTGAAACTTAGATTGGTCAGATCTAGTCTGAAACTTAGATTAGTCAAATCTAGTCTGTGACTTAGATTGGTCAGATCTAGTCTGTGACTTAGATTGGTCAGATCCAGTCTGTGACTTAGATTGGTCAGATCTAGTCTGAGACTTAGATTGGTCAGATCTAGTCTTAGATTTAGATTGGTCACATCTAGTCTGAGACTTAGATTGGTCACATTTAGTCTTAGATTTAGATTGGTCACATCTAGTCTGAGACCTAGATTGGTCACATCTAGTCTGAGATTTAGATTGGTCACATCTAGTCTTAGATTTAGATTGGTCACATCTAGTCTGAGACCTAGATTGGTCACATCTAGTCTGAGATTTAGATTGGTCACATATAGTCTGAGACTTGAATTGGTCAGATCTAGTCTGAGATTTAGATTGGTCCGATCTAGTCTTAGATTTAGATTGGTCACATCTAGTCTGAGACTTAGATTGGTCACATTTAGTCTTAGATTTAGATTGGTCACATCTAGTCTGAGACCTAGATTGGTCACATCTAGTCTGAGATTTAGATTGGTCACATCTAGTCTGAGACCTAGATTGGTCACATCTAGTCTGAGACCTAGATTGGTCACATCTAGTCTGAGACTCAGATTGGTCACATCTAGTCTGAGACTCAGATTGGTCAGATGTAGTCTTAGACTTAGATTGGTCCGAACTAGTCTGAGATTCAGATTGGTCACATCTAGTCTTAGATTGGTCACATTTAGTCTTAGATTTAGATTGGTCACATTTAGTCTTAGATTTAGATTGGTCACATCTAGTCTGAGACTTAGATTGGTCCGATCTAGTCTGAGACTTAGATTGGTCACATCTAGTCTGAGTCTCAGATTGGTCACATCTAGTCTGAGACTCAGATCGGTCACATCTAGTCTGAGACTCAGATTGGTCAGATCTAGTCTGAGAATTAGATTGGTCACATCTAGTGTGAGACTTAGATTGGTCAGATCTAGTCTGAGACTTAGATTGGTCACATCTAGTCTTAGACTTAGATTGGTCACATCTAGTCAGACTCAGATTTGTCAGATGTAGTCTTAGACTTAGATTGGTCCGATCTAGTCTGAGACTTAGATTGGTCCGATCTAGTCTGAGACTTAGATTGGTCCGATCTAGTCTGACACTTAGATTGGTCCGATCTAGTCTGAGACTTAGATTGGTCTGATCTAGATTTAGATTGGTCAAATTTAGTCTGAGACTCAGATTGGTCAAATCTAGCCTGAGATTTAGATTGGTCTGATGTAATCTGACACTTAGATTGGTCAGAACTAGTCTGAGACTCAGATTGGTCAGATGTAGTCTTAGATTTAGATTGATCCGATTTAGTCTGAGACTTAGATTGGTCCGATCTAGTCTGAGATTTAGATTGGTCAGATCTAGTCTGAGACTTAAATTGACAGTGGTTGAGAAACACTGGTTTAAGATAGCTAGCAAGCGAACACTAGTTGATCTCCATAATTTTATCAAAGTGTGTTTATCAATCACGGTTTTCTGATCATTTTGATTTAATAGGGTAATTAGAGGTGGGAATCTTTGGACACCTCACAATTGGATTACGATTCAGGAGCTACGAGTCGATTAAAAAACGATTATTTATGCATCTTTAATTCATGTACATTGGTGCAGTTTTACATTTATTTTCATTTCACTAAATAAGCATTTGTTACTTGCAACTTTTAAAAACAGTGCATTTGTATGAAGGAATTACATTAATAGAAATGTGTGCAAAACTGGAACATAAGAAGCTGGTCGGATCTCTCGGTGAGGTTGTTTGCTGCAGTCAGCCACATTTTAGAACTGTCTGCATTACTTTATTTACAATAAATAAATCGATTATTGACGTTTACTTATGGATTTTACAATCGTCCATGTACAAATTGCGATCCATCAAAAAATCAATTATCAATACTAACCTTTGGGAGTTTTACAGCAGTTACTATTACCGTATTTTTCGGACTAAAAGTCGCAGTTTTTTTCATAGTTTGGCCGGGGGTGCGACTTATACTCAGGAGCGACTTATGTGTGCAATTATTAACACATTATATCAAATATTATTTATCTCATTCACGTAAGAGACTAGACATATAAGATTTCATGGGATTTAGCGATTAGGAGTGACAGATTGTTTGGTAAACGCAGTGACGTGCAGTCACTAGAGGCAGGTGAGGCGGGGCCTCACCTGCCATCATGGAAAGAAAAAAAATGTAAAAAGAAAAAAAAAAAATTTAATTGTT